>NC_084731.1:20873511-21036011 GCF_033978785.1 Entelurus aequoreus | reverse complement strand
TATATATATATATATATATATATATATATATCAGTATATGTATGTATATACAGTATATGTATGTATGTAATATATTCCTCGCGCACTAATTGACTGAAAGAGAGCACACTTGATGTCACGTTATCGATGGGAAAATGCATTTTTAGACAAGATGATTTACCTGAGCGGCTAAGAGACACCGAGAGTAACAAGCGGTAGAAAATGGATTAGAAAGGACAGTTTTGAAAAAATAATAATAAAAAAAAATATACATATATATTTTATTTTTATTTATTTTTTGTATTTTTTGTATTTATTTATTCATTTTTTATTTTATTTATTATTTAACTTGGGACTTCCCGCAGGCCGAATTTTGGACGCTGGCGGGCCATAGTTTGGGGATGCTATGGCGTAATTTTTTGGACGAGTTCACTCTCTGCAGGTGCTGCGGGGTGAACGTCTTCAGTATTTCCTTCCGTTTATTGTTCCGAACCAGAGGTTACCATGAATTGATTTACGTGGACCCCGACTTAAACAAGTTGAAAAACGTATTCGGGTGTTACCATTTAGAGGTCAATTGTACGGAATATGTACCGTACTGTGCAATCTACTAATAAAAGCTTCAATCAATCAATCAAAAGGTACAAGTGCCATTCCTTCTTCTAGTCGTCCATAGCGTTCTACTCGTATGAATTCTTTATTCGTCACTCCAAGCAACGTTTGTAAGTTTTACAATATAACTTAGACTATTCATGTCCCGTGTGTGATGTCTGTAGGGAGTGTTTTCATGCATATTTGTGTGACGGGCTATCATAATGTAATTAAAGCTAGCGTCCTTAGCATTAGATAATATGCTAACACGTTTACAGGTCTCTGTATTAGTAATATTAACTTACAATGGCATTATTTTTGTTTTCTTTCACTCACAAATTCCTCGGTGAATTCACCAAAACATCCCCGTGGAATGTTTGAGTCGGTTTAGCCAGCTTCCGCAGCTAGTGGGTCCATGAAGATGACTTCTGTTTTGTTAAATCAGCCATTTTACTGCCATGTTACAGGCACCGTTTGGAAACAAATAAGGTATGTAAATAAACATTTACAAAATATTCCTGTGTAACTCATTTCACAACGTATACATCTGCGGTTTACAGTCCGGTGCGGCTAATATTTGGGGAAAAAAAAATGTTTTCTAAAATTTAGTTGGTGCGGCTTATAAACTCTTGCATTTGTACAGTACATTTGGGTGGAAACCCACTCAAAGCTCATATTGTAATAAACAACAAAAATGTTTCCAAAGTGCTGCACAACAATATTCAAAACAATAATCAAATATTATCCTTAGCTCCACCAATGACTGAATAAAAACAAAAAATAAAACCAATTAAAAGGGTAAATAGAAATCAAAATTTCCATTTGTATCCCATGTAAATCCAATCAAAACTACATTGTAGTTGAAGGAAAACGATTTACTTAAGTAAATATACTCAGTTGGCTTTAATTCGTGTTGATATTAGGGACAGAATTAAAAGGAAAACAGAAGAAAGGACAACACAACCTGAACTGAGGTCAACTTTGGGATTTACTGCATGGAATATTGTGTCAGGTGATAATGTGTGGCAATCCTATCAGATCCCCTTCACAGACCAGGCTGCCTCCTGTCAACATATTCAATATAAGATAAGAACCTATCTCCACATAACAGATTTAACCAAAACCTGGAAAGCAAAGGAGATTTATGTTATAAATGATTATTGGTTTAAAAAATGCTCATTGTGTCATTTTTTTTCTCTCCAGAAATACCATTCATCGCAACAGGAAAACAATGCAACCCAGGAGTGTATTGGAAGTTTGGGCAAAAAGTTAAATTTTGTATGAAAAAAGAATGGAATGCATTTTTATTTAAAAAAAAAAAAAAAAAAAAATAGCATTACGGCAGAGTTTTAGGTAAGTGCAAAAAACGTGTGCTTACTTTGATTGACTGAAAATAGTCATGTAAAAAAATAGTTTGTCTAAAAAGAAGAGTTCTAACCAGGAACATGTCACTCCAAAGCTCTCTCTTTAACTTTACCATATATGGAGATATCCGCTGACATCACCAATTGGAAAAAAAACGCACAAATTGGGCATATTCCCGACCTCTCGTTTACAGGAAGTATGAATTAAGGTTGTTTTTATGACTTCATGGTTTTTTTTTTTGGTTTTTTTTTAAAGAATGTATTAATCAATCAACAAAACAATACACAACAATACCACAATAATGCAATCCAATTCCAAAACCAAACCCGTCCCAGCAATGTTAAGAATAACAACAAACAGAGCAATTGAGAGCAATTGAGGACACACAAACATGACACGGAACAATACAAATGTAGTGAAACAAAAATGAACATTATCGACAACATCATCAATATTAGTAATCATTTCAAAATAGCAGTGATTAAAAAAAAAACCTCATTGATATTATCACTAAAAACATTAATAAAAAAAATAATACAAAAATTAGAAATGAACAATAGTGTCACAGTGGCCCACACCTGCATCACATCTTTCACTTCAGGTTGTCCATCGTATCCGATGACGACAATCCATCTCTGTTTTGTGAGTCCTCATGTGGCTGAATAGTCCAATCCGTGATCCACATGATCTGCCGCAAACAGAGCAGGTGAAGGCACTGACTGGGGGTGCAGGTGTGGCAATGGCTTCATGCCTTCTTTGACGCTTCCTGGCTCGTTGACCACTTCGGTCCTCCTCAAGCTTATGATCTCCTTGTTGGAGGAGCTGCCGCCAGGTGGAACGTTGGACTGCAGCGTCCTCCAGCTGGGTTGGGTTCAGGCCGCATTTCTTCATGATAGTCTTCATTTGATCTTTATAACGCTTTTTTGGGCCTCCTGCCAAGCGGTGACCAAGATGAAGCTGACCATAAAGCACCTTGCGTGGTAAGCGTTCTTCTGGCATCCTGATAACGTGGCCTAGCCAGCGAAGTTGGTGATGGGTGACCGTAGCCTCCACACTGGTGCAGTTGGTCTTGCAGAGTATTTCAGTGTGGGGGACTCTGTCCTTCCAGGATATCCCCAGGATGCATTGTAAGCACCTGATGTGGAAGGCCTCCAGCATCCTGAGGTGGCGGCTGTACAGGGTCCACGCTTCACAGCTGTAGAGGAGGGTCGTCATGACCACAGCTAAATAGACCGCTACCTTGGTATGTAGCTTAAGGTCTTTGTTCTGGAAGACCCTTCCCCTGAGTCTGCCAAAAGATGCTGACGCCTGCTTGATCCGGTTTTGAACCTCCCTGTCGATACTGCAATCGTCAGAGAGAAAGCTGCCAAGGTATTTGAAAGAGTCCACTACTGCTAGTGGTTTATTGTCGATGGTGAAGGTTGGTGGATGAGGTGGAGGAGTGGATGCCCACTGGCATATTACCTCGGTTTTTGCCACGTTGACAGAGAGGCCCAGTCTGCCATAAGCACTTGCAGCGGCTGAGAGGGTAGCTTGCAGCGCTTCCGGTGTGTGGGCCACAACTGCGCAGTCATCTGCGTATTGGAGTTCGATGACTTGCACTGGTGTGACTTTTGTGACTGCTTGGAGCCTCCGGATGTTAAACAGGTTCCCGTCAAGTCGGAAGTCGATGGTAACGCCACTGCCCTTCTTGATCCTCTCATGAAGCAGCAGTGTCACACACAGGAGGAAGATATTAAACAAGACTGGAGCAAGAACACATCCCTGGCGTACACCGGTGCACACCTTAAAGGGTTCTGATTCCTGGCCGCCAATAGTCACACGTGACATCATCCCTTCATGGAATTGCCTTAGGATGTTGACAAACTTCTGTGGGCAGCCGAACTTCAGGAGGATATTCCAGAGAAGCTCCCTGTTTACGGTGTCAAAAGCCTTCGACAGATCAATAAAAGCAACAAAGAGGTCCTGGTGCTGCTCCCTACACTTCTCCTGAAGCTGCCGTGTTGTGAACACCATGTCCACAGTGCTCCTGTTCTTCCTGAAACCACATTGTGACTCCGGCAACAGGTCTTCCGTGATGTTGTTCACCAGCCTGTGTAGCATGACTTTAGCCAAGACTTTACCAGCAACAGCCAGAAGTGAAATGCCACGACTGTTGCCACAGAGGGACTTGTCCCCCATTTCCTTTGTAGATGGTGATAATATTTGCATCTCTCCACTGCTGAGGGACAGTTTCATGCTTCCACACTTTGCTGATGACAAGGAAAAGGGCACGGATGGAAAGGTAGCCTCCTTGCTTGAAGATCTCTGCAGGGATGCTGTCAGGACCAGGGGTCTTGTTGTCTTTCAGAGACCTTATTGCACTCTTAACCTCTCCAAAGGTTGGTGGAAGGTCAAGGTCATCGATGGTTGGGTAGTCAGGTAGTTCCTCCAGAACTGAGGGGTCTGTTGGGGCGGGCTGATTTAGCATAGTTTCAAAATGTCCTGCCCATCTTTTGGTGATGAGCTTCTGGTCTTTTATGAGGGTTGTACCATCGTTAGACTTTAGCGGGGAGACAGCGCAGTTTCTTGGGCCGTAGATGGTTTTCATTGCATCGTAAAAGTTGTGCATATCATTTTTGTTGGCATGAGATTGTATTTCAGCTGCCTTTGATATCCACCACTCATTCTTCAGGGCACGCAATTTTGACTGCACCTCCCTTCTGGATGTTTGCCATTGCTGTCGGAGCACAGCTGAAGTGGGGTTGTTGAGTACAGCATTGTGTGCTGTGTGCAAGTATTTGAGCATGGTGGTTATTGTGGCTGTGTTGTCATCAAACCAGTCCTGATGCTTTCTGCGCTTATAGCCAATGGATTGGGATGCTGCCTCAGAGAGACTGGAGCTGATAGAGGTCCATTTGTCGTCAATGGAATCATCACTCTCCAGAATATGCTCGATGTCTTCCAGGTTTTTGGCCAGAGAGAGACGGAGATTGTCCCGAGCCATAGGATCTGCTAGCCGGGTACAGTCAAGCCTCTTCTTCCCTGACTTTTGACGGATAGCAGGGCGTACTTGCAGCCGGAGCCTGGTTATGATGAGCCGGTGGTCGGGCCAACACTCGGCTCCTCTCATTGCACGAGTTAGTGATACGTCTTTTATGTCTGAGCGTCTCACAATGGTATAATCAATCAGGTGCCAATGTTTGGAGTGTGGGTGCATCCAGGATGTTTTGTGCTTATTTTTTAGTTGGAAGATGGTGTTTGTGATGGTCAAGTCATGCTCAGCACAGAGGCTTAGCAGCCGTAGGCCGTTAGCATTGGCTTGTCCAATACCATGCCTGCCAATAACACCACTCCACACCTTGTTGTCCTTCCCCACTCTGGCATTGAAATCGCCCAACAAAAAGATCTTGTCCTCCTTAGGTGTGCGATGGAGGGCCTCATCCGATGCCCGGTAGAAGCGGTCTTTAACATCTTCCTTTGATGGTAGCGTCGGTGCATAGGCACTAAGAAGGGTGGCATATCTTTTCTTAGCCAGAGGGATCCTGAGTGACATGAGCCTTTCACTTATGCCAACCGGTGCTTCTGGGAGTTTTGGTAGGAGGCTGTTTTTTATTGCAAGTCCCACACCGTGCTGATGCTCCCCTCCTGGAGGGTATCCTTTCCAGAAGAAAGTGTAACCTTGCCCTTCTTCCTTCAGGGATCCTTCATCCAGGAGTCTGGTTTCACTAAGTGCAGCAATATCAACATTGTAGCGGCTAAGTTCTGCTGCAATGAGTGCAGTTCTGCGCTGGGGTCTATCAGTGGTAACGCTAGTGTCCAGGAGTGTCCTTATGTTCCATGATGCCAGTTTAAGAGGGATTATTTTCTTTGCTTTATTTCGACCGCGGTGTGGAATTCCCGACAGGTGCGGTAGCCTGTCCAGGATGGTTTTGAGTGGGCAATGTTTGGGCCACATTTTCTAGGCCTTTACCCAGTTGGGGTGAGCAGTGCAATCCTAAATAGGGCTGCTCAGGCGTACAGGGGTCTGCCGATAGCAACTGCCACTCAATTTCAGCTACTAGCGACCATAGATAGCCCTGTACCGCTGGTGTGCAGGGTTCTGACTAGAAGCTTCCGGTGCATTCATACCTGCTCCCGTTATCAGACACCCCATCGTCACCAGACTTTGTTTCATTTCCGGTAGCTGGTCTCACCGAGGCAGAGATGAATACCTGCACAGAGGAGCTTGTTTAAAGTGCCACTGGGGGTGCGCATGTCCCAGCAGCACTTCTTCACTGTGAGAGGGTGGGATCCGGTGGCAAGGGGAACCCAGGACGACCGGCACTCTTCCACAGTTGCAGGAGGCTGCCGGAGCTCCAGTTTTTTGGAGGACCGCCTGTCGTGTGCCGCCAACCACGTTGCTTTTCTTTCAGGGTGTGCTCCCCTAGCCTTTGTCTTCCTAGACTTACCCACAAGGCAGCGGGTCTTCGCCGTATCCCTGGCTAGGGGGCAGTCAGGTACTAGGCCTTTGCCAAGGGCCACCTGGGGTAACAGTAGTTAAGGGGTTAACCTCCTAGTGCCCCAAGACCCCCCAAAGAAGAGCCTCCACTGCCGGATGTACTTTAACGTCATGCCCAGGACACGCATCACATCTCACAAGCTTGACAACACACTGTGTCCAATATTTTCCACAAAGATATAATAAGTCATATTTTGGTTCATTTAATAGTTGAAACAAATTTAAATAATGGATCCCATATTCCAATATATGACTCATTATTATCTAAACTAAATGCAGTTTGTTCTACTGATATCATCTCCATAGCTTGTGTATACCAGTCAGTATGAGTTGGACTATCAACAGCTATCCATTTTTTAAATATTACCCTTTTTGTTATTATGCATATTGAAAGAAAAGCATTTTTACTCTTTGATGACACGTTACTAAATTGATGTAGATCCCCAAGAATACAAGTTTGCAGTGTCATTGGGATGTTTATATTAAGGAATGTGATTGCTTCTTTTGTTGTTTTCAACCAAAACTCTTTTATTCTCTGACATTCCCACAATAAATGAACAAGAGTTCCCTCAGCTGCCCGACACTCCATACATAACTTGCTATCAACTACACCAATTTTAAACTTCATGGTTTGATTTTCAAATGTTCTGGACTTTTGCAGAACCCTAATACAAAACCCAAAAACCAGTGAAGTTGGCACGTTCTGTAAATGGTAAATAAAAACAGAATACAATTGTGGATGTCGCTTCCTCGCAGTTCTACTGAAGACACGGCACGAGAGCCAAGCATGCAGTTTTAGTGTACATAGGTTTTTTCAAAGTCTTTCTCCCCCAGAACGTGACTTTTCAGTCACGTCCGTATCCTCTCTACCTCCTGCTCCCGGCCGCTCACTGTTAAAGACAACAGATGATTAAATTAACACGTACCACCTGTAAAATCTAATCACCTGCCAGCTGTGTCTCGCCGTCAGCGCTGCCACGCCCCCGTCAGATGGTGCTCTGTCCTCAGCACCATGGACGGAGGCGGTGACTTTTGCTCCTGCATGCAGCGCTTGCTACATCTCTCCCCACAACATCCATCCATCCCATCCATTTTCTACCGCTTATTCCCTTTGGGGTCGCGGGGGGCGCTGAAGCCTATCTCAGCTACAATCAGGCGGGAGGCGGGGTACACCCTGGACAAGTCGCCACCTCATCGCAGTCTCCCCACAACAATGTTTTGCAAATCCTTTTCAACCTATATTCAATTGAATAGACTGCAAAGACAATTTACTTAATGTTCGAATTGGAAAACATACAGTATGTTGCCATCCAAGCAACGTTATCATGGACGCCCCTGCTTATTTTCAGCAAGACAATGCCAAGCCACGTGTTACAACAGCGTGGCTTCGTTGTACAAGATTGCGGGTACAAGACTGGCCTGCCTGTAGTCCAGACCTGTCTCCCATTGAAAATGTGTGGTGGAATATGAAGCCTAAAATACCACAACGGAGACCCCGGACTGTTGAACAACTTAAACTGTAAATCAAGCAAGAATGGGAAATAATAATAATAATATGATTCCTTTTAATGCCCCTTATAATCCGGTGTGCCCAATGGTCCGCAAAATAAGGTAGTTTCCTGTCAGCGCACCTGGTTGGTCAGATCTAGTCTTATGTAAGTCTCTGAGCATGAACTGATGAAGCCTCCTCCTATGAGAGACACAATGTCTTCTAAGACAAACTGAACAGTTGCGATCGATTGAATGACCCGAGAATACAAGTGTTCACATTCTCTAATGGTGGATTGTAACTGGACTGCAGGGAGAACATCAAAAATGCAGGAGTGAGACAAAACAGAAAGTCTGCAATTAATCGGAAACCGCATTAAAACTCAACAGAATTGTTCGGAAAGTTTAAGCCATAAACCTAAAGTACCAGTAGAGTGGAAAAACAAGTTGCCTCTATATTGAAGCTATTATCATATACACTATATTGCCAAAAGTATTTGGCCACCTGCCTTTACTCACATATGAACTTGAAGTGCCATCCCATGGAATTGTCCAAAATGTTTTGGGTATCCTGGAGCATTCAAAGTTTCTTTCACTGGAACTAAGGGACCAAGCCCAACTCCAGGAAAAACCAACCCCGCACCATAATTCCTCCTCCACCAAAATCCACACTCGGCACAAAGCAGTCCGAAATGTAGCGTCTTGTCAGACAACCACAGTGTTAAAGGCCTACTGAAATTAAATGTTTTTATTTAAACGGGGATACCAGATCCATTCTATATGTCATACTTGATTATTTCGCAATATTGACATATTTTTGCTGAAAGGATTTAGTAGAGAACATCGACGATAAAGTTCGCAACTTTTGGTCGCTGATAAAAAAAAAAGCCTTGTCTGTACCGGAAGTAGCGTGACGTTGCAGGTTGAAGGGCTCCTCACATTTCCCCATTGTTTACACCAGCAGCGAGAGCGATTCGGACAGAGAAAGCGACGATTACCCCATTAATTTGAGCGAGGATGAAAGATTTGTGAATGAGGAACGTGAGAGTGAAGGACTAGAGTGCAGTGCAGGATGTATCTTTTTTCGCTCTGACCATAACTTAGGTACAAGGGTTCATTGGTTTCCACACTTTCTCCTTTTTCTATTGTGGATCACGGATTTGTATTTTAAACCATCTCGGATACTATATCCTCTTGAAAATGAGAGTCGAGAACGCGAAATGGACATTCACAGTGACTTTTATCTCCACGAAATTACATCGGTGAAGCACTTTAGCTACGGAGCTAAGGTGATAGCATCGTGCTTAAATGCAGATAGAAACAAAATAAATAAGCCCCTGACTGGAAGGATAGACAGCAGATCAACAATACTACTATCAGGAGACACCGAACCAAACACTGGACCTGTAACTACACGGTTAATGCTGTGCCACCTGTATAAGCCTAGCAATGCTGTTGCTAACGATGCCATTGAAGCTAACTTAGCTACGGGACCTCGTCAAAGTTATGTTAAAAACATTATCTCTCCACCTATGCCAGCCCTCATCTGCTCATCAACACCCGTGCTCACCTGCGTTCCAGTGATCGACGGCGCGACGAAGGACTTCACCCGATCATCGATGCGGTCTGCGGCTAGCGTCGGATAGCGCGTCTGCTATCCTCAAAGTCCTCCTGGTTGTGTTGCTGCAGTCAGCCGCTAATACACCGATCCCACCTACAGCTTTCTTCTTTGCGGTCTCCATTGTTCATTAAACAAATTGCAAAAGATTCACCAACACAGATGTCCAGAATACTGTGGAATTTTGCGATGAAAACAGGGCTTTTTTGTATTGAGATACAATGTGTCCGAATAGTTCCGTTTCAACCATTGACGTCACGCGCATACGTCATTATACATAGACGTTTTCAACCGGAAGTTTAGCGGGAAATTTAAAATTGCACTTTATAAGTTATTGGCATGTGTTGCAATGTTAAGATTTCATCATTGATATATAAACTATCAGACTGCGTGGTCGGTAGTAGTGGGTTTCAGTAGGCCTTTAAGGCCTCTTGATGGCAAATGCTTTGAACATGGCAGGGTTGTTGTATTGCACGATCAAGGCATTTTAGTGCCACTGATTTCTTAAAATATCCTGAGGTTTATGAGGCACTAAAGTAATCAAGTGGTAGACCCCCGAAAACTTACCTTGCACTAAGCCGGAGCGTCTAATAGGATTTTCTGTAAAAATATAGGCTGATCATTGACCCAAATTAGGACAATTACTGCCGCAGAGTGTATTAAGCCGAAAAACCGCATCTTCCGAGAAAGGAACTAAACATGGAGCTTTAGGTTTGTCGTCTCCAGGCTGCAGAAGTGTCTGATTGAAAGACGTAGACTTCACCGCACAGACGGGGTCCTTGTCAAGAGTGATGTCCACTGCAACATCTGTAATAGTGTGTGGAATAACGGGCAGCCAGCCTCGTTGGAAAAACAATTTGTACTCAAAACGGTCCAGCAGGTGGAAGGAGGCGCAACACAGTTCCGTGTTTCAATCACGGAACTGTGTGACATTGCCTTGATAAATAAAACAAACGTGAATACAACCCATGAAGGCTCATCTATAGTTGCAATTGTGTGCTGCATCCAATTAAGGGGCTGAGATGTTTGACGTGACACCGCACAACTGTTAGTGACACTCACACACAGCATCTTTTTCCTAATTGGACAAAACTGTCAGGCTCTAGTGCATTTGGGTGTGGGGGGGGGGGGGGGGGACGGGACAAAAAAGGTAGACAGCATTTTCACAGTGCAACACAAATTTCAAAAACCACAGCGTCCAAAATCCGGCCCGCGGGAAGTCGCAAGTAAAAAAAAAAAAAAAAAAAAAAAAACGATTTTTTTTTTTATTTATTTTTTTTTTTTTTTTAATTATCATTTTTTAAAATATGTCCTTTCTAATCCATTTTCTACCGCTCGGTGTCTCCTAGCCGCTCAGGCAAATCATATTGTCTAAAAATGCATTTTCCCATTGATAACGTGGTGTCTTAAACACCTAAAGGAGGGACGGACAAAATTTAGCTAGATTAATAATAATAATACCTAACTGCTTATTTGCCATTACTTTTACCATCATATATGTTCATGTCGTATTTGCTGATGTTGCTCTATTGTTGTTGTTGTTGTGTTTGCTGTTGTTGTTTTTGTCTCTCTGTCTAATCCCCCTCTTGTCCCCACAATTCCCCCCTCTGTCTTCCTTTTTTTATCTTTCTATCCCCTCCTGCTCCGGCCCGGCTGCACCAAATGATAATATAAATACATTTAATAAAGTCAAACACAAATAAGGCAACAAGAGAAGTATCCTACACTTCTCTTTTGTAAAGTAAATCTGAACAGCCGATATGGGCATCTACATCAACTATATGATTTGCCTGAGAAGCTGAACAGGACAAAAAAATAAAAAATAAAAATAATAATAATAATAATACCGTATTTTCTGGACCATAGGGCGCACCGGATTATAAGGCGTACTGCCGATGAATGGTCTATTTTTCGATCTTTTTTCAAAGAAGGCGCACCGAATTATAGGGAGCATTAAAACCTCTAAAGGCCTTAGTGGCCACATGCGTGGACAGCACCTTTTAGCTCTTATTTCCAAAATTGTGTACACTACTGAATTGGGGTCTTATGCCGACATATGGACACTTATACTGCCATCTGGTGGTGTTTGAAGAGTATAACATACAATGGAATTAGGAATAAAAAGTGTAAAAATAAAAATGTGCATGTCACTACACATGAAGTACACTTATGGACTAAGTGCATCATATTAAAAGATGATTTTTAGTTTGTATTCTAATTAGGGTCCAATAAGCCCAAATAGCAAAGAGAAGTTAAAAAAAAAGCATGTAAACAAACAGCTTGGGCCTTACGGAGTCATATATATATTTTTTTTTTTCTAAATGTAAAACACTTCCTTATGGTCTACATAACATGTAATGGTGGTTCTTTGGTCAAAATGTTGCATCGATGATGTTTTACAGATCATCTTCAAGCCGCTTCCTGGTGCGCCGTTTTGTGGGCGGTCTTATTTCACCGTCATCTTTGTTGTAGCGGTGTAGCGTGCAAGGACGGGAGTGGAAGAAGTGTCAAAAGATGGAGCTAACTGTTTTAATGGCATTCAGACTTTACTTAAGTCAATAACGGAGCAGCATCTCCTCATCCGGAAACAACAACAAGGCCGGAAATGTGTCCCGTGAAAAACCGTCTGACCGGAACTCTCAAATAACTAAAGTTCCTCGGGTGAATAATATGAACTCACTACACCGGTATGTTTTAGCGGTTTTATGGCGAGTTTACTGACAGATATAAATAAGAACTTTACACTACTTTTTATTAGAAATGGCAACAGCGGAGGATGAATGTCCCATAACAAGAAGAGAGAAAAAGGAGAAACTTATCGACTACAAAGGCGGAAGTGCGCATTTTTTCAGGATTTATATGGATCCCAAATACAGATCAGCAGGTACCAAAAGGTAAAAAAAAGTTGCTTTTGCATAATATTGCAAAACATCAGATAATGTCTTACCTTATACACACACCATAATAATACTCGTATGTTCAATGCGGCAACAATCCATCAAGCGGTGCGGTTTCATAGCTTATCAATGTCGTACTAAAACATTTTGATGGATTTTTGAGCGCCCTGTGTAATGTTCTATATTTTCAATGGAACATATAATCAATCAATCAATGTTTATTTATATAGCCCTAAATCACAAGTGTCTCAAAGGGCTGCACGAGCCACAACGACATCCTCGGTTCAGAGCCCACATAAGGGCAAAGAAAAACTCACAACCCAGTGGGACGTCGATGTGAATGACAATGAGAAACCTTGGAGAGGACGGCAGATGTGGGTGACCCCCCCAACCCCTCTAGGGGGGACCGGATGCTATGGACGTCGAGTGGGTCCTTCATAATATTGTGAAAGTCCAGTCCATAGTGGATCTAACTTAATAGTGAGAGTCCAGTCCATAGTGAATCTAACATAATAGTGAGAGTCCAGTCCGTAGTGGATCTAACTTAATAGTGAGAGTCCAGTCCATAGTGAATCTAACATAATAGTGAGAGTCCAGTCCGTAGTGGATCTAACTTAATAGTGAGAGTCCAGTCCATAGTGGGGCCAGCAGGAGACCATCCCGAGCGGAGACAGGTCAGCAGTGCAGAGATGGCCCCAACCGATGCACAGGCGAGCGGTCCACCCCGGGTCCCGACTCTGGACAGCCAGCACTTCATAAAATGTTGGTGTTGTTTACATGAGTCATATTGACATCATATTACAGTCTACACATATCGCTTATGTTTGACTGCCATCTACCGGCCACACTTATTACACCATGTACCAAATAATATAGCTTCGATGTTGGTAAGCAAAACCAGAATTATTCCGTACATCAGGCGCACTGTCGAGTTTTGAAAAAAAAAAAGATTTTAAGTGTGCCTTATAGTCCGGAAAATACAGTACTTGTATTTGCAGAAAGTATTATATTAATAACTTTAATAAATACAATTCTGTTAGGAACTTTAAAAGCTTGAAATGTAAGACTGCAAAAACTGAAATCCAAGTAAGTCTAAATATCTCAAATAAGGGTGATATTTGCTTATTTTTTGTCTGATAAGATAATTCTTCTCACTAAGCAGATTTTATGTTAAAGTGTTTTACTTGTTTTAAGGGTTTTGGTCCTAAATGATCTCAGTAAGATATTACAGCTTGTTGCTGAGATTTGATGACCTATATTGAGTAAAACATGCTTGAAACTAGAATATCAACTGTTGCAAAGCTGTGTCATCAACACTCACAAGTATAAAACTACTTTTTTAAAGTAATCATTTCTTATTTCAAGCATGAAAAAAAAAAAAAATCATGACTTTGACACAATTGTGTCTCATAATTAAAACAGATGACAGCCAAATGGACTTTGCTGTTTTATTTTCAATGAAACAATAGAAAATAGGTACTCATATAGCAGTACAGTTGTTATTAGTGAGAATATACTTATTTTAAGGTATTTTTGGGTTCATTGAGGTTAGCTAATTTGACTTGTTTTGGAAAGTCTTGACGAGCCAAATTTTCTTGTTCTATTGGCAGATATTTTTGCTTAGTTCAAATAAAATACCCCTCATTTTTGTATTTTTTGTTCTTGTTTTTGAACGCTGACTTTTTGCGGTGTACATGTTTTTGTTAGTCCATCCATTACCACTTGATACCCGTCAGTCCCAAAAATATAAAGCACAGAGAAATCGATACACTTAAGGAGTGTTTTGTTGGTTTGAAGGTATGCATTATTAATCAGCGTTTATGGTTGATGAGATGTGCGGAAAGGGACAGCTTTCCCCTTATCATCTTTAATCTTAGAAGCTACAGTAATGCAGATCCTCACATTTTGCTCTTAGCGGGTGCCTGTTGGTGGGGGTAACATGATCCAAGGCCATTAGAGCCTGTTTTGTGCTGAAATTTTAAAAGGCTTTTGCCTCTTATCTCTCTGCCCTGCACTGAGATGACTGGAGAAGCGCAAAACCCTCAAAAAGGTGTGAGGACAATCTCGAGTGCGGGGCGGGGGATCGACTAAGCAAACCAAACTTGCCGCTGCTGCAGTTTCTCACTTTATTTCCAACACTTGATAATATTAATCCGTGCATGCGGCGCACACCCCTTTCCCTGACATCGCCTAAATGTGCACAATTCTGCCCCTCAAAGCCTACTACGGGGGCAAAATTCTGGCACCAGATACTAAAAGCCGTGTCTATTTAAGTGTGCACATAATCGCGCCCATCGTGATCTTGAAGTTTAACCAGACCCCGTACAACCAGGTTTAATGTCCCCACTGTGAGCACTGCCTACCCTCTATGTATCCTTGTTAATATGTCCTCTAGCACACACTAGGGAGCTATTCAAATGCTCCACCTGGTACGGCGTGATAAGATGAGATGTCCTGCATCTGCGAAATGAAGATCAGTGTGCCCACCGGAAAGTGATGGGCTGGCACATCTAAAAGAAACACTTCACCCTCTGGATTCACCGTCATTATTATCTAGTAAGGGCAGGCACCACTTTTGAGCAACACATCAGAAATAAATTTAAAAAAATGCTCTGTTTGAACTTTCATGGACAACATGCGACATGTCATTATCTCACACATCCATCCATCCATTTTCTACCGCTTGTCCCTTTCAGGGTTGCGGGGGGTGCTGGAGCCTATCTCAGCTGCATTCGGGTACAGTACGTTAATAAGCAGAGGTGGGTAAAGTCACCAAAAATTGCACCTTAAGTAGGAGTACTGTTACTTTAGAACAGGGGTCTCCAAAGTGCGGCCCGGGGGCCATTTGCGGCCCGCAGCTAATTGTTTACCGGCCCGCCACACATTCTGCAAAAATTGCAAAATTGATAGTATTGCAAAAATAAATAAAAAAAACATTTAAAAAAGTGGAATGAGGTGAGATCTAACGAGGAAAAGTTGCAATGTTGACACAAAGCTGCCATGCAGGCTGTTTTTTTTTTTATCCTTTTGTCTTTCTTTATTTTTCTTTTTTTTGCCATTGCTCCAAAAAAAAAGACAAAAAAAATCTATGTTATAATGAATTATTGACCTATTCAAGGCTCCAATTACTTCAAAAATGTCACTTTAAAATGTTTTATGTGGGAAAAAATGTTGCATATATTGTGTGCAGTATCAAAGAGTTCTTTGACAAAAGAGCATACAAACAAACAAAATAATAGTTCATACGTAAAATCGACATATATATCTGAGGTTGAACTCGTAACTTAAGTGTTGAAAGTAAAAAAAAAAATAATAAAAATGTATCATTTTATGAGTGTGGGACATTTTGGATCCCAAATATATTTAGTGGGATATTATTAATATTTTCACTGTGATTACTCAAAAATATTAAAGAATTAAAATCAATGGTGTCCTGCATTATTGATCTTTTAGTGCTCTAATTACTAAATACTGCATATTTCCAGTTTTGCTATAAAAAAAACAAAGTTGTCTTTGACAGTAAAGGCATAAAACCTTTTTTTTTTTTTTTTACTTTTTATCAACCTGAAGTTGATATAGAGATTTACTGTAAGCGCTAAATAAAAAATAATTATTATTATTTGACTTATTTTTAACGTTTTAATGACTGAGACCCTTTATGGTCCCCGGGAGCCCTAAAGGTTAAAAAAAAAATCCATATATTTTGTTATGGTTTAAAAATGAAAAATATCAAAATGGCCCCCGCATGCTTAAATTTTTCCGTGTGCGGCCCTCAGTGGAAAAAGTTTGGACGCCCCTGGTTTAGAATAATATGACTGTGACGCGACCTCTGTATCGGGTTCTTCTGGAACCACAGGAAAGGGAACAACACTCTGCTGCAGCGGGTTACAATCGTTTTAATGATCTTGCACAACCGTGTCTGGTGGCTTTTCAGCTCCTCGCCTCTGCTTTTCAGCACCGCTCTCGTGGTGTCGCTCTCGTGCTCTCCAGCCCACACCCCCCCTCATGGTCTCCGACGCTGCTAATAAAGGAACAGGTGATTAGATAACTCGTTCCAGCTGAGATATCCACTCACCTGTCTGCCGCTTCATGGCCGGCCCCTGCACACACCCCGCCCGCAGGGAACGCGTGCACCACGCCCCTCTCCACATGCCTCCACCGCTAGACTCAGGCCGGGCAGCCGTCCGGCCGCGCCCACTCCCCCTCAAACCCCCCCCATAGCGGGGCGAGAGAGGAAGTCGGCCACGGCCATCTGCGCACCCGGCCTGTGGACCACTCGGAAGTTGTAGGGCTGTAATGCCAGATACCACCGGGTGATCCGCGCGTTGGCGTCCTTCATGCGGTGGAGCCACTGGAGCGGTTTGTGGTCCGAGCAGAGACTGAAGGCACGCCCCAACAGGTAGTAGCGGAGGGCCCCGACCGCCCACCGGATGGCAAGGCACTCCCTCTCCACCGTGCTGTACCTTTCCTCCCGGTCAGAGAGTTTCCGGCTGATGTACAGCACGGGGCGGTCAACGTCCCCCACCCGCTGTGACAGCACCGCCCCCAGCCCCCGGCCCGACGCGTCCGCCTGCAGACAGAAAGGGATGTCAAAGTTAGGCATGTGCAGCACCGGCTCCTCGCAGAGTGCTGTTTTTACCTTCTCAAACCCCCGCTGGCACTGCTCCGTCCACTGGACCAGTTCTGGAGCACCCTTTCGGGTGAGGTCAGTCAGTGGGCCGGTCAAGTCCGCGAACCGGGGAATGAACCGGCGGTAGTAGCCCGCCAGTCCCAAAAACTGCCTCACCTCTTTTTTTGTCTTGGGGGGTGGACAGGCCGCGATTGCTGCTGTTTTGTCTACCTGGGGCCGCACCTGCCCCCCCCCCCCCCCCCCCCCAAGTGGTACCCCAGATACTGTACCTCCCTCCGGCCAACTGCGCACTTCGCCGGGTTGGCGGTGAGCCCCGCCCGCCTCAGGGACTCGAGCACCGCCCCCACCCGCCGCATGTGTTCTTCCCAGCTGCCACTCTGGATGATGACATCATCCAGGTATGCAGCCGCGTATGCAGCGTGGGGGCGCAGCACGCGGTCCATGAGACGCTGGAACGTAGCGGGCGCACCGAACAAGCCAAACGGAAGTGTCACGAATTGGTACAAACCTTCCGGAGTGGAGAAGGCCGTTTTTTCTCGGGACTCTGGTGACAAGGGAATCTGCCAGTAGCCCTTGGTCAAATCCAGTGTCGTGAAAAAACGAGCAGTGCCCAGCCGATCCAGGAGCTCGTCGACCCGAGGCATTGGGTACGCATCAAAACGTGACATTTCATTCACCCTGCGGTAATCCACACAGAACCGCACAGTCCCATCCTTCTTCCCGACCAGAACAACGGGACTGCACCACGCGCTGTGGGATTCTTCTATTACCCCCAACTCAAGCATGGTTTTTAATTCCTCCCGAACCACTTTGCGCTTGTGTTCGGGAAGCCGATATGGCCGAGACCGCACCGTAACCCCCGGGCTGGTCTCAATATGATGTTGGATGAGGTCCGTGCGCCCGGGCCGCGAGGAGAACACATCCGAGTAGCGTCGCTGTAACTCAGCAACCTCCGCTCTCTGCGCCAATGTGAGCTGGTCATCACAGGACAACTGAGGGGCCGGGCCAGAGCGCGGGATCTCCGGCCCCAACTCCTCCTCCTCCTTCACCACTGTCACCATGGAAACAGGCTCCGCCTCTTTCCATGCCTTCAGCAGGTTCAGATGATAGATCTGAGTGTCTCCGCGTCGGTCCGAGCGCCGAACCTCGTAATCGACATCACCCACTTGCCGTGCGACCTCAAAGGGCCCCTGCCACTTTGCAAGTAATTTGGAGCTTGAGGTTGGAAGCAATACAAGCACTTTTTCTCCCGGTGTGAATTTGCGTATTTGGGCCCCCCTGTTATACGTGCGCCGCTGACGCTCTTGGGCACGGAGCAAATTCTCACGTGACAAGTGCCCCACCTTGTGGAGTTTTGCTCGCATGTCCATGACGTACTGAATTTCATTTTTGCTGGAGCTTGGACCCTCCTCCCAGCTTTCTTTAATGACGTCCAGCACTCCGCGAGGCCTCCGGCCGTACAATAACTCGAACGGTGCAAAACCAACTGAGGCCTGAGGTACCTCCCGCATCGCAAACATTAGGGGGTCCAACCATTTATCCCAATTCTGTTTGTCCTCGTGCATAAATTTACGGATCATGGTTTTCAGCGTTTTATTTAATCTCTCCACCAGCCCATCAGTTTGCAGATGGTACACGTTGGTGCGGATCGCTTTAATTCCCAGTAACCCGTAAAGTTCCTTTATCGTGCGCGACATAAAGGACGTGCCCTGGTCAGTCAGAATCTCTTTCGGGATTCCAACTCGGGAGATGACCTGAAACAGCGCTTGCGCAACACTCTTGGCAGAGATAGAGCGCAAGGGCACTGCTTCGGGATAACGCGTTGCGTAATCCACCAGGACTAACACAAAGCGGTATCCCCGTGTGCTCGGGTGAAATGGTCCGATGAGGTCCATCCCAATTCTCTCGAACGGGACCTCCACGAGCGGTAATGGGCGCAAGGGAGCCTTTGGGGGGGCCGCTGGGTTCACCAGCTGGCAGTCCGGGCAAGCAGCGCACCAACGGCGCACATCTGCCCGGAGGCCTGGCCAATAGAAACGGACCATGACCCGATTCAGTGTTTTCTCATACCCTAAGTGGCCAGCCATAGGATTAAAATGCGCCGCCTGAAAAACCATTTCCCGGCGGCGTTTTGGCACCAACAACTGGGTGCGTTCCTCCCCGGTTTGAGTGTCACGGCTCACTCGGTATAATCTATCCCGAATAATTGAAAAATGGGGGAATACCCGCGCTTTCCCCGGGCGCACCAGCTGACCGTCAATGTAATCCACCTGGTCCCAGGCCTCGCGCAAGGTTTCATCACGGGACTGCACGAGGGGAAAGTCCTCAGTAGGTTGCCACCGGGGGGCCGGGGGGGCCTCCCGCGAAGCCCCCATCGGTTCCCGCTCGGCAGTACCCGATGAAGCCGCGTCGCCGCTGAAAACCGCGCGGATAGCCCCCTCACCGACTGCCCGTGAACGCACCCCCATACATTGTGTCACCAAATGGTTAAATCCCGGCCAATTTGTCCCTAAAATTACGGGGTGCGTAAGGTGCGCGCTTACGGCAACCTTGACTTTATGTTTTTGTCCCTCATATAAAATGTGCACTGGCACAATAGGGTACTCGTGCACATCCCCATGAATACACCTAATTTTCACCCGTGTCGCCCGCTTCAACGCCCCGGGTCGAACCAGGTTTTGGTGGACCATGGACTGTTTTCAGCCCGAATCCACCATTGCCCGATATGTACCCCCTTGTACCCTTACACAGTACGTCTCCCCCAGATCGGGGGCGTGTGCTGGAGGCCCGACAACCCGCATCACCTGCCCCACCTCCATCATGGAGCACTCCCGACGCACGTGCCCGGGCTGTCCGCACCTCCAGCACACCGGCCCTGGTGTTTGAGGTGCCATCTGCGAGGGAAGCCCTTTCCCCACAGCGCCGGTATCCTGGAATGCACAAATTGTAGAGTTATTATCACCCTGTGTCCCCCCCTTGTCGTGTGTCTCTGGGTGCGTGTGGGTGTGTGTTCTTTTTTTTATGTCCATGTGGGGAACCTGTTCGCTGGCTCCGGGTGGCTCAGGCTGGCGTGGTCGTCGCTGCGGAGGTTCTCCCTCCAACCCCCCCCCCCATCGCGGGGCGAGTCGCCGGCGGGGTCCTGGGGTGGGCCTCTCGGCCTTCTTGGTTGCCATCTCCCGCTGGACCGCCAGGTGTTCCTCCGCCAGTTTCACAGCAGATTTGACGTCTGTGGGGCTGTGGTAGCGTACCCACGCGGATGTCCTGGCCGGGATGGCCTCCACGAATCGCTCCAGCACGATTGCCTCCAGCATTTTTGGATCCAGCCCGTTGGGCCAGCACGAAGGGCCGGTCCCCTGGCCCCAACATCATGGCCCGGAACTTCCGGCGATGGTCTTCGGGGCTGCTGCCGACCCGGTCCAGTATTGCGCAGCGCAAATTTGCATACTGCATGCGGGCGGTCGCCGGGAGACTCACCGCCGCCCGCTGCGCCTCCCCCACCAGGAGCGGCAGCAGCTTCGCGCCCCATTCCTCCTCCGGCCACCTGCACGATGTTGCCGTGGCCTCGAAGACATCGAGGAATGTCTGGGGGTCCTCCCCCTCCACCATGCGCTTCATGGAGGACATTCCTCCCGCCGCCTCTGCTCTGTCCATCAGTGCCTGCAGCACCTGTGTCTGCTGCCGGCTTGCCGTTGACACCTCGGCAAGTACTTGGCCCAGCGCCTCCAGCGGGGATGTTGTCGACATCTCTGTGGTCCGCCTTGTTGGGTGCCACTGTGACGCGACCTCTGTATCGGGTTCTTCTGGAACCACAGGAAAGGGAACAACACTCTGCTGCAGCGGGTTACAATCGTTTTAATGATCTTGCACAACCGTGTCTGGTGGCTTTTTAGCTCCTCGCCTCTGCTTTTCAGCAACGCTCTCGTGGTGTCGCTCTCGTGCTCTCCAGCCCACACCCCCCCTCATGGTCTCCGACGCTGCTAATAAAGGAACAGGTGATTAGATAACTCGTTCCAGCTGAGATATCCACTCACCTGTCTGCCGCTTCATGGCCGGCCCCTGCACACACCCCGCCCGCAGGGAACGCGTGCACCACGCCCCACTCCACAATGACTCAAGTAAAAGTTACAAATAATTAGTTTTTTCCGGACTATAAGGCGCACTTAAAATCTTTTTTTTTTCTTCTCAAAACTTGACGCCTAATGTACGGAATAATTATGGTTTTGCTTACCGACCTCGAAGCTATTTTATTTGGTACATGGTGTAATGATAAGTGTGACCAGTAGAAGGCAAACATGAGGGATACGTGTAGACTGCACTGTGATGGCAATGTGACTCAAGTAAACACCGACATTTCATATGTTCCATTGAAAATAGAGATGTCCGATATTGGCTTTTTTGCCGATATCCGATATTCCGATATTGTCCAACTCTTAATTACTGATTCCGATATCAACCGATACCGATATATACGGTCGTGGAATTAAAACATTATTATGTCTAATTTTGTTGTGATGCCCCGCTGGATGCATTAAACAATGTAACAAGGTTTTCCAAAATAAATCAACTCAAGTTATGGGGGGGGAAAAAAATGCCAACATGGCACTGCCATATTTATTATTGAAGTCACAAAGTGCATTATTTTTTTTAACATGCCTCAAAACAGCAGCTTGGAATTTGGGACATGCTCTCCCTGAGAGAGCATGAGGAGGTTGAGGTGGGCGGGGTTGAAGTCGGGAGATATGGGACAGCGGGGGGTGTATATTGTAGCGTCCCAGAAGAGTTAGTGCTGCAAGGGGTTCTGGGTATTTGTTCTGTTGTGTTTATGTTGTGTTACGGTGCGGATGTTCTCCCCAAATTATATTTTCTTGTTTGGTGTGGGTTCATAGTGTGGCGCATATTTGTAACAGTGTTAAAGTTGTTTATGCGGACACCCTCAGTGTGACCTGTATGGCTGTTGACCAAGTATGCCTTGCATTCACTTGTGTGTGTGAAAAGCCGTAGATATTATGTGATTGGGCCAGCACTCAAAAAAGATCAATTAGACTGATACATAATGTTGGATATAGAGAACATACAAACCCTTTATTTATTGAGTCAAAAATATTTAAAGTTCGATGATTTGGTAAAATTGCAAACACGTAAAATGATGTACAAACTATAACCTGCTACCCAAGAATGTACAATTCTTCTTAATTAAAGAGGAGTAGTATAACCTTAGAGGGAAAATAATTTAAAACATTTGTATGCTCGTACATCACTTACAACTTTTAGCATATCAGTATGTGGAATTAAATTATGGAATGGATTAAGTAAAGAAGTTAAACATTGTACTGATATGATCCAGTTTAAGAGGTTGTTAAAATTAATAGTGATTACAAAGTACAAAGAAGAATTATGAGAAACAATTTCAACCTTATTGAAAAATAAGATATTTTTCATCTCAGTATGTTTATCATGACTTAATTATATATTACAAAGCTGTTGTATTAATTATTCTTAAATGTCATTGTGCTATATATTTCAAATAATTTCAATACGTTGAGCGTGTTATCCAACTGGTTCTAACTCCAGATCATTGTTTTGTGTGTTTGAAGGGTGAAGACTGAAGTATAGACTTTCAGTTTTGATTAGAGATTTCCGATAATATCGGCCTGCCAATATTATCGGCCGATAAATGCTTTAAAATGTAATATCGGAAATTATCGGTATCGGTTTTCTTTTTTATTATCGGTATCGTTTTTGTTTTTTTTTGTTTTTTTTAAATTAAATCAACATAAAAAACACAAGATACACTTACAATTAGTACACCAACCCAAAAAACCTCCCTCCCCCATTCACACTCATTCACAGTCATTCAAACAAAAGGGTTGTTTCTTTCTGTTATTTATATTCTGGTTCCTACATTATATATCAATATAGATCAATACAGTCTGCAAGGGATACAGTCCGTAAGCACACATGATTGGTCCACTAATAGTACTAACCTTTAACAGTTAATTTTACTCATTTTCATTAATTACTATTTTCTATGTAACTGTTTTTATATTGTTTTACTTTCTTTTTTATATAAGAAAATGTTTTTAATTTATTTATCTTATTTTATTTTATTATTATTTTTAAAAAGGTCCTTATCTTCACCATATCTGGTTGTCCAAATTAGGCATAATAACATGTTAATTCCACGACTGTATATATCGGTATCGGTTGATATCGGTATCGGTTGATATCGGTATCAGTAATTAAGAGTTGGACAAAATCGGAATATCGGATATCGGCAAAAAGCCATTATCGGACATCCCTAGTTTTGATGCATGAGTTTCAAAAACATGGAGCCAGTAGTGATGTGAAGTTTGGCCTTTGGGAGTTTTTTTTTTTTTTTTTTTAAAGCTTTCTTTTTTACTTTTGGCTTGACTCCCGAAGTAGAGTTGGCTCGCAAACAATTGATTGTCATTTGCAGCCTGGCACTTTAGCCTAACCGAGGTCTGCATATTGATAAGCCCCAAGTGTTTTTCTGCAAGATTTTATAATTGCCTAATGTTTTGTTTTTTTCTGTAACAAAAGCATTCTCAAATGTGTTCAAAATGTGAATTCAAGTTTTAAATTGCACAAAAAAACTACCAAAACACTGCAAACCAATCCAGAGAACTAGAGATGTCCGATGATATCGGACTGCCGATATTATCGGCCGATAAATGCTTGAAAATGTAATATCGGAAATTGTCGGTATCTGTTTCAAATTTATCGGTATCGGTTTCAAGAAGTAAAATGTATGACTTTTTAAAACGCCGCTGTGTACACGGACGTAGGGAGAAGTACAGAGCGCCAATACACCTTAAAGGCACTGTCTTTGCGTGCCAGCCCAGTCACATAATATCTACGGCTTTTCACACACACAAGTGAATGCAAAGCATACTTGGTCAACAGCCATATAGGTCACACTGAGGGTGGAAGGATAAACAACTTTAACACTGTTACAAATATGCGCCACACTGTGAACCCACACCAAACAAGAATGACAAACACATTTCGGGAGAACATCCGCACCGTAACACAACATAAACACAACAGAACAAATACCCAGAACCCCTTGCAGCACTAACTCTTCCGGGACGCTACAATATACACCCCAGCTGCTCCTAAACCCCCCACCTCAACCTCCTCATGCTCTCTCAGGGAAAGCATGTCCTAAATTCCAAGCTGCTGTTTTGAGGCATGTTAAAAAAAAAATTATGCACTTTGTGACTTCAATAATAAATATGGCAGTGCCATGTTGGCATTTTTTTTCCCATAACTTGAGTTGATTTCTTTTGGAAAACCTTGTTACATTGTTTAATGGATCCAGCGGGGCATCACAACAAAATTAGGCATAATAATGTGTTAATTCCACGACTGTATATATCGGTATCAGTTGATATCGGAATCGGTAATTAAGAGTTGGACAATATCGGATATCGGCAAAAAAAGCCATTATCGGACATCTCTAGTTTTGTGGTTGGCTTTATTACTACTTCCCTTATCACGTGAGTACGCACAGATTGGCGAGATCTCGTAAAAGTTTGCGCTATTTCCTTGCACGACGGAGCCGCAACAGAACGGCGGTGGGGATGGTCAGACGGCAGATGGCGGCCCCCTCCCATGGTGAAGCCGATCCGCCGCTATTTCGGATTCCATGGAAATTCGGGATTAGCCATGTCTTGTCCTCTAGTGATGATACTTGTAAGAAACCTACTTTATTTTGTGCCGTGGCTATGAAGGTTATAAGCGGCTCTGCAGCTGTCCATGAGACAACGCCTCGGTTGCAGCTCTCAAATTCGAGCTGATGTCGAATGTTCTGACAAGCAGTGCCCTCCTGGAACCCCCTCCCTTCCATGCATGTGTTTGTAACAAAGAATCCGGGGTATGTAATTGTCCCGCCATAAGTGTGCATCCCTTTTTTGAAGGAATCTTTCAGGCGAGTACAATCATTAGCGGTGTGAACGCCAGAACACGGCAGTGGTAAAGATCCGCTGAGCTGGGCAGCCAATCTTCTATGTATTATTTTCTTGTCAAAGTCCGTAAGTGTAGCTTACTGTAGCACACACACACACACACACACACACACACATCATTTCTATGTCATGGCCCCGAGGATAACTGACACCAGAATGATGAGGAAAAAGGTGGAATGGAAATCCATCCGACACATCACCTGTCAATCATTATTCCAGCATGGTTGCAACATGGGCATGCACAGCCTATCTGCGGTATGACCGTCTCTACATTAGTAGGGATGTGGCTGCTCATTTACAATTGCAGAAATAATTTGGGAAAGTACTCACTGCAAAAACTCAAATCTAAGTAAGATGAAATATCTCAAATAAGGGTGATATTTGCTTATTTTCTGTCTGATAAGATAATTATTCTCACTAAGCAGATTTTATGTTAGTGTTTTACTTGTTTTAAGGGTTTTGGTCCTAAATGATCTCAGTAAGATATTACAGCTTGTAGCTGAGATTTGATGACCTATATTGAGTAAAACATGCTTGAAACTAGAATATCAACTGTTGCAAAGGTGTGTCATCAACACTCACAAGTATAAAACTGCTTTTTTGAAGTATTAATTTCTCAATAATCATGATTTTGGCCCAAATTGTGTCTCATAATTAAAACAGATGACAGCCAAATTGACTTTGCTGTTTTATTTTCAATGAAACAGGAGAAAATACGTACTCCTATAGTAGTACAGTTGGCACAGTACAGTAAACTGACAGTTAATATTTAAACATTTGACATTTCTAACAATTTTAAACAGAAATAGTTCATGCACCTTCAGATAAATCCTTCAAAATTACAATAAAAAAAATTTTGGCTGTATATATGCGCACTAATTGACTGAAAGAGCACGCACTTGGCGCGATGATGTCATGTTATCGATGGAAAAATAAATTTCTAGACCATATAATTTGCCTGAGCGACTCGTAGACCCCGAGAGTAACAAGCGGTTGCCTTGTTGCCTTTCCATTAAGAACAATAAATTAGTTTTAAGAAATGTAATGCCGAAGCGCATATCATTATGTCAAGATAATGGCACTAGCATTTACTTAATTTAAGAATATTTTTCAACATATTGAGCAAAAAGGTCTAAATTTTTTTTCTACCAAGAAAAGTGCACTTGTTATTAGTGAGAATATACTTATTTTAAGGTATTTTTGGGTTCATTGAGGTTAGCTAATTTTACTTGTTTTGGAAAGTCTTGACAAGCCGAATTTTCTTGTTCTATTGGCAGATAATTTTGTTTAGTTCAAATAAAATACCCCTAATTTTATTTTATTGTTTTTCTTGTTTTTGACTACTGACTTTTTGCAGTGCTATAATGTGCTTCTATTAACTCATGTCCATATTATAAATGGCATTATACAGTGGTACGTCGACTAATAAATTGTTAATTTCTAATTGTTTTATTATTTTTTGTTAATTTTTTTAATGATAATATCAATGAGGGTTTTTTTACTCACTGCTATTTTGAAATTATTACTAATATTGATGCTGTTGTCGATAATGTTCAGTTTTGTTTCACTACATTTGGATTGTTCCGTGTCATGTTTGTGTGTCCTCAATTGCTCTGTTAGTTGTTGTTCTTAATGTTGCTGGGACGGGTTTGGTTTTGGAATTGGATTGCATTATTGTGGTATTGTTGTGTATTGTTTTGTTGATTGATTAATAAATTTAAAAAAAATAATAAAAAATAAAAATAAAAAAGTGCACCAATTTACGAGTATTTTGAGATACAAGCTGTTTCTTGGCCTATTGTATGCTTTAAGTCCGTGTTTCTTAACCATCGGACCATTTTTGGTCCACAAACATCCCCTAGAGGGCCAAAAAAAAATCTGTTCTCAGCTTTGGTCTGCATGGGTACTCAATTGTAATACATTTTTTAACCACTTGTAGCAGTAATGCCAATATTAAACAGAATACCGTATTTTTCGGACTATAAGGCGCACTTAATCTCCTTTCATTTTCTCAAAACTCGACAGTGCGCCTTATAACCCGGTGAGCCTAATGTACGGAATAATTTTGGTTGTGCTTACCGACCTCGAAGCTATTTTATTTGGTACATGGTGAAAGTAAATGGCAGTCACACATAATATATATGTGTAGACTGCACTATGACTCAAGTAAACACCACCAACATTTTATATGTTCCATTGAAAATATAGAACATTACACACGGCGCTCAAAAATCTATCAAAATGTTTTAGTACGACTTCGGTAAGCTATGAAGCCGCACCGCTTGATGGATTGTACTGTGCTTCAAAATGTGAATATTATTATGGTGTGTATAAGGTAAGACATATTATTTGGCATTTTGTTTCGCAATATAGACTTAGACTTCCTTTTATTGTCATTCAAATTTGAACTTTACAGTACAGATAAGAACAAAATTTCATTTCATAAGCTTGTTGTAGTGCAGATATAAATAATTTGATTACTGTCCAGATAAATACATTGCACTTTTTATTAATATTATGCAAAAGAAACTTTTTCATACCTTCTGGTACCTGCTGATCTGTATTTGGGATCTGCATAAATCCTGAAAATGTGCGCGAATCCGTCTTTGTAGTCCGTCTTTGAAAATATGAAGAAGCTGATGACGGTGTGTTTGACGAAAAAGCAGCTTGAAAGAAATAGCATAAAGCTTTTCAATCTGGCCCACCGGACATTCACAAATATTTTTTTTAGATCTTTAAGATGGAATCTGTAGCTGCCATTATGATGTGCAGTGATGTATTTAAATGACCGTTAGTCTTGAACTATACAAAGTATTTCAATGGTTGGAATCTGCACTTTTGCATGATATACTAGTTACTATGGTAATCTAATTAGTTACTATGGTAATCTAAGTCACAGCAGCTCAGACGAGGTACCAAGCAGTGTGGGTGGGGAGCATTTCCACAGAGTGTTTCCAGAGCGGCCAGCCTGAAAAGCGGGTGTCAGGGACAGACGCGGAAGTAGATTTTTACAACAAAGTTCTAAAGCTTAGTCATAAATCAGATGTATCAGATTGTAGGTGGGTTTTTTTTTACTCTTCAAGTTCATATTTTGTGTTTGTTGCGTTTTTGTTGCGTTTCGCTTGATTGTAAAATATGTTGATGGAGAAGGGGTGTGACGTTCATATGTTGTCAATATTCAGTGTTTTGTCGTTCATAGTTAATATTGTAAATCCCACTTTCTTTATTTTTATGTACATTGTAGGTGTCTCATTCGGTAAAAAAAAATTAAAAATTAAATTGTTTTTTAAGGCGGTCTGTCATAAAGTTTTTAGCATCCAATCAAACTTTATTGTGAGGTTTTGTATTAGTGTTCTTAAAAATCAGATATACCGGCCCCCAGACCTATTTTTTTGTTTAAATTTGGCCCTCTGAGTCAAAAATAATTGCCCAGGCCTGGCATAACGTCTGCTCTCCAAGGCAAACACTGTACATTATTATATTACTTCATAAAACTACTACAATAGTATACTATACTTTGTATAGTATACTATTGTAATCTTTTTTTAAACAATATTTCTTATCTAAACGTTCCTTTTTCTTTTTACAAAGCATGTTAGATGTTAAAATTGTGGGGGTTTTTCCTGGGCCAAGCACCAATTAAATTGACGGCAATCATTTTAATGGACGACGTTAATTTATAATTTTTTTTTTTAATAATTTTTTTTTTTATTAATCAACATAAAAAACACAAGATACACTTGCAGTTAGTGCACTAACCCAAACCCCCCTCCCTCACTCATTCACACAAAAGGGTTGTTTCCTTCTGTTATTAATATTCTGGTTCCTACATTATATATCAATACAGTCTGCAAGTGTGTGCTGCTGGTCCACTAATAGTACTAACCTTTAACAGTTAATTTGACTAATTTTCATTAATTACACGTTTCTATGTAACTGTTTTTATTTTATTTTACTTTCTTTTTTGTTCAAGAAAATGTTTTTGTTTTTTTTGTTTTTTTTAAATAAAAGGAAATTATCTTCACCAGACCAGGTTGTCAATGAAATTAGATTGTTTAAAGCAGGGGTGTCCAAAGTGCGGCCCGGGGGCCATTTGCGGCCCGCAGGTAATTTTTTAACGGCCCCACGGCACATTCTAATAATACGATAAGAAAAAAAACAAAAACATAAAAAGTGGTATAAAAGAGCAAACAAATGACAATAAAATGTTGCTATGTTGACTCTAATAAGCTGTCATGCAGGCTGTTTCTTTCTTTAAAAAAAAAAAAAAAGAAGAAAAAACAATGTTATTATGAATCATTAACCTATTAAAGGCTCCAATTACGTCACATTAAATAATCCACTTTGAGATATTTTTGGGGGAAAATGTTGCATATTTTTTGTTTGCCATATAAAAAACTAAGTTGTTTTTTTAAAGAAGGGCCACAAACGAACAAACAAGGAACATTATAAACCACAATAAAAGTTATAATTGACGGATAGATCTGAAGTTGATCTCGAGACTATTGTGTTAAAAGTTTTTTAAAAAATGTAAGATTAATTTTTTAACACTTTACTGAGCAGGACCCTTTTGGATCCCCAATAATTTTAGTGGGACTTTTTTTTTTTTTAAGTGTCATTGCTCAAAAAATAATAATACATTAAAATCAATGTTGTTATGGGTTATGTTGTGAGCTCCAATTATTATATAATCTGAAATGTTCCACTTTAAAATGTTATTGGGGGAAAATATTGCGTATTTTGTGTCTATAAAAAACAGGGTTTTCTTTGACAAAAAGGGCATACAACTTAAATCTTTAAAAAAAAAACGTTATATTGACAGATATACCTAATGTTGATCTAGATATTTAAACTTTGAATAATAATAATAATACTAATCAATGACACATTTTTTATATTTTTTTTTACCTAAACCCTTTGGGGTCCCCGGGATCAAGCCTGAGTGGAGGCGTAAATGTATATTTTTTATACATATATTGTATTGGTTTTTAAAATAAAAAAATATCAAAATGGCCCCCGCTTGCTTTGATTTTTCAGTGTGCGGCCCTCAGTGGAAAAAGTTTGGACACCCCTGGTTTAAAGGGTTCTTAAAACCAGTTCCAGTCCAGATTATGTCCAGGTCGGGCTCAGCAACACACCGACTTAAACAAATTGAAAAACGTATTCGGGTGTTACCATTTAGTGGTCAATTGTACGTAATATGTACTGTACTGTGCAATCTACTAATACAAGTTTCAATCAATCAATCAAAACCTTCATTTATGTGCACTCGAAATTGGACGGCGTTGATTTGAGATGCAAGTGTTTTGAGTTATGAGCTCCGTCACAGAACCAATTAAGCTTGCAAGTTGAGGTACTTCTGTGCTCCGATTTCGATCACATTGAGGGCGCGCAGATGTCTCGAGCTAATGATCTCGTAACTGTACAAACAAAACAATGGCCAAATAATAATCAAAGGCGACTCGTTTGGGTTCAACACACATCACTGATTTTCTGGTGGGTACAATAACATACAACCTGTTTATAGCAAATGCTAACTGCCAAATTAATTTACTGTACAATCGCGTCTGTAAATATTCTTCACTCACAGGCCTCTTCTTAAAGTATCCGCCAAAAAAGCCCGGTAATGACCACAGGAGGGTATGTCACCCGATAAAACAAGTCAGTTGCTAATGACTTTTTCCGGGAACTAATTTTCTGCTTTGTGGCCCATCCCATAAAACATGGTTCCTCTGCTCCAACAGGGGACAAATAGAGATTTAACTGTCTTCCCTGTTCTGTTCTCACTGGTGCTTGTGTCACAGACGGGCGGGATGGTGAATCTATCGTTTTTATCCATATTCACTATGGAGATCGATTGCGTTCGTTTACGTCAGTGGTTCCCAAACTTTCTACCATCCCGTACCCCTTCAAACATTTAATCTCCAGCTACGTACCCCCTTCTTCCCCCGTTTTTTTTCTCTGAGAATCAAGTCCTCCATGGGGCTTTCCAGTCTTGGCCACTCGGTAGCTCACCATATAAGACACTTCTAGTCCCTTCCTATTAACTGTATCGGTTTCCCTTATACACATCTTACTGGTCGAAAGTCCACGTAATTCCCGTTCAAAAAACTCTCGTGGTTTATTTTTCAAGTGAGAGTGATTCGTCTCTAGAAGTCTTTGCAAAAGTGAAGGTTTCATTGAGTTGTGAGATGGTACTTTTGCACATATAACACACTGTGGCCGAATAGACGAACCAGTACCGATACAAGTGAACCCCGAAGCAATGTAGTTCTCATTAGAGATGTCCGATAATTTCGGCAGTCCGATAATATATAATATTATTATATATATAATATTATCGGACTGCCGATATTATCGGCCGATAAATGCTTTAAAATGTGATATCGGAAATTATCGGTATCTGTTTCAAAAAGTAAAATGTATGACTTTTTAAAACGCCGCTGTACGGAGTGGTACACGGACGTAGAGAGAAGTACAGAGCAGTTGCGTCTCCCAGTCATACTTGCCAGCCCTCCCGATTTTCCCGGGAGACTCCCGAATTTCAGTGCCCCTCCCGAAAATCTCCCGGGACAACCATTCTCCTGAATTTCTCCCGATTTCCACCCAGACAACCATATTGGGGGTGTGCCTTAAAGGCACTGCCTTTGCGTGCCGGCCCAATCACATAATATCTACGGCTTTTCACACACACAAGTGAATGCAAGGCATACTTGGCCAACAGCCATACAGGTCCCACTGAGGGTGGAAATATAAACAACTTTAACACTGTTACAAATATGCGCCACACTGTGAACCCACACCAAACAAGAATGACAAACACATTTTGGGAGAACATCCGCACCGTAACACAACATTAACACAACAGAACAAATACCCAGAACCCCTTGCAGCACTAACTCTTCCGGGACGCTACAATATACACCCCCCCCCCCCCCCCCCCGCCTCCCACCTCAACCCCGCCCACCTCAACCTCCTCATGCTCTCTCAGGGAGAGCATGTCCCAAATTCCAAGCTGCTGTTTTGAGGCATGTTAAAAAAAAATAATTCTGCACTTTGTGACTTCAATAATAAATATGGCAGTGCCATGTCGGCCTTTTTTTCCATAACTTGAGTTGATTTATTTTGGAAAACCTTGTTACATTGTTTAATGCATCCAGCGGGGCATCACAACACAATTAGGCATAATAATGTGACAGAATCGGTAATTAAGAGTGGGACAATATCGAAATATCGGCAAAAAAGCCATTATCGGACATCTCTATTTCTCATCATATTTGCATCTTTTTGATGATGTCGTTATGATGTCTCTAGCCGTATGCTTTCTCGTGTCAGGGGGCCGAAACTCTGCAACATACTCACTGTCACTGTCAGTGGCCATGCTAGTAACTTGGCTAGCATCATTTGTAGAGCTAGCCCTACTGCTTGCACCCTGATCCAAGGAAGAGAAACCTGTGTTGCTGTCGATTGTAGGCCTACTGGTAGACACCGATGATGCCTTTCCGGAGGGGGGGATTTACTCTTTTTAGCCATTTGTCCATTATTCCGGCGCAGGTATGGCTGTTTTCTATGAATACTAACTTGACGTTCACAAGTCGCCTAATTGGTTGCTACGCAACAATTGAAACACTGTGTCGGGAGAAGACAAGTATGCAGGTCTATAGCGCGGGGTGGTATATTGCCTTTATCCAATAATCATACGAAATAAATGGCTGGGGGAAACAAAAGAAGAAGTGAAACCAATGCATTTCTATGGGCTTGCCGTCATACTTGCCAACCTTGAAACCTCCAAATTCGGGAGATTTGGGGGGGTTGAGGTGGGCTGGGTCGGGGGGTTGGGGCCGGGGGGCAGGAGTATATTTATATATATATATATATATATATATATATATATATATATATATATATATATATATATATATATATATATATATATATATATATATATATATATAAGAAATACTTGACTTTCAGTGAATTCTAGCTATATATATAAACAGTATGTATGTATATATATATATATATATATATATATATATATATATATGTATTTTATTGTATATATATATATATACACATATAAATAAAATAAATACTTGAATTTCAGTGTTCATTGATTTACATATATACACACATAACACTCCTCTCTACTCATTGTTGTATTTGAAAGTGCAATGCTTTGCAGCCAGTAGCACAGCCTTTGAAGGAGCGTAGGTATGGGCAGTGTAATTTTCTGGGTTGGAGTCAATAACCAGGAGAGGTGACGAAGTTACGTCTCTTTACTTCATACTTCAGAACCGACTCCCACACTTGCCGTCAGGGTGCGCAATACAACGTAAACCGTTGGCCAACCAAAAGGTAACCACAGAACACTTATATGGTATAGTGTTCTGTGGTTACTTTTTGGTTGGCCAAGCGGATGTGACGACAGGCTGTCCTCACTCAGGTCCGCACGGACCTGGAGGGGGCGTGCCTTAAGTCCGGCTGGAAATCGGGAGAATGGTTGTCCCGGGAGATTTTCGGGAGAGGCACTGAAATTCGGGAGTCTCCCGGGAAATTCGGGAGGGTTGGCAAGTATGCTTGCCGTGCAGGATTTTAGAACAGTTTTCTAACCCTCCGCGGCAGCCGCGTGGCAGACGTTCCCATTGGGCTTTGCTCCATTAAAAACAATGGAGTTTTAATTTTTTTGTATTGTCGTTCCACGTCCGGTCGGCATGGGCCTTAACGTACCTCCTACAATCACCTCGCCTACTGTCAGGTTCAAACACTGATGACATCTATTAATCAGACAAGAAGCAAGGAATCATGCAGAGACAGAGTTCAATTTGGCTCATATGAGGAGACATGTGTTTTAGGCTGTACTCTAGTTACAGATCCAAACTACGTTGTAAAAGTCCAGCCGGACATGCTTCCTCTATTTATTTGGAAGGTCCCTGTTACATCACTGAAGCTGTCGCTGAGGGAAGGGGGGTAATCTCGACAACTCCAGTTAGACACAATATATGATTATACAAAAATGCAAATGTGTTGACGCTGGTGATATCGTCTTGTCTCTGCTCTGTCTGCGTCACGGCGATGTTCGGCCTTGGCAGTCAGCAGGCCGAGTCTGGACACAACACTGATAAAGACAGCTGGCAATCTTTTGGATTGCCAGCTTTGCACAGATACAAAAATACCACTTCAGCACAATTGACCATTTTTTATAGCAACGGCCCTTAAAGGCCTACTGAAACCCACTACTACCGACCACGCAGTCTGATAGTTTATATATCAATGATGAAATCTTAACATTGCAACACATGCCAATACGGCCGGGTTAACTTATAAAGTGCAATTTTAAATTCCCCGCTAAACTTCCGGTTGAAAACGTCTATGTATGATGACGTATGCGCGTGACGTCAATTGTTGAAACGGAAATATTCGGACACCATTGTATCCAATACAAAAAGCTCTGTTTTCATCGCAAAATTCCACAGTATTCTGGACATCTGTGTTGGTGAATCTTTTGCAATTTGTTTAATGAACAATGAAGACTGCAAAGAAGAAAGCTGCAGGTGGGATCGGTGTATTAGCGGCTGGCTGCAGCAACACAACCAGGAGGACTTTGACTTGGATAGCAGATGCGCTATCCGATGCTAGCCGCCGACCGCATCGATGATCGGGTGAAGTCCTTCGTCGCTCCGTCGATCGCTGGAACGCAGGTGAGCACGAGTGTTGATGAGCACATGAGGGCTGGCTGGCGTAGGTGGATAGCTAATGTTTTTAGCATAGCTCTGTGAGGTCCCGTTGCTAAGTTAGCTTCAATGGCATCGTTAGCAACAGCATTGTTAAGCTTCGCCAGGCTGGAAAGCATTAACCGTGTAGTTACAGGTCCATGGTTTTATAGTATTGTTGATTTTCTGTCTATCCTTCCAGTCAGGGGTTTATTTCTTTTGTTTCTATCTGCAGTTAAGCCCGATGCTATCACGTTAGCTCCGTAGCTAAAGTGCTTCGCCGATGTATTGTCGTGGAGATAAAAGTCACTGTGAATGTCCATTTCGCGTTCTCGACTCTCATTTTCAAGAGGATATAGTATCCGAGGTGGTTTAAAATACAAATCCGTGATCCACAATAGAAAAAGGAGAAAGTGTGGAATCCAATGAGACCTTGTACCTAAGTTACGGTCAGAGCGAAAAAAGATACTTCCTGCACTGCACTCTAGTCTTTCACTCTTACGTTCCTCATCCACAAATCTTTCATCCTCGCTGAAATTAATGGGGTAATCGTCGTTTTTTTCGGTCTGAATCGCTCTCGCTGCTGGTGTAAACTTTGGGGAAATGTGAGGAGCCTTTCAACCTGCGACGTCACGCTACTTCCGGTACAGGCAAGGCTTTTTTTATCAGCGACCAAAAGTTGCAAACTTTATCGTCGATGTTCTCTACTAAATCCTTTCAGCAAAAATATGGCAATATCGCAAAATGATCAAGAAAGACACATAGAATGGATCTGCTATCCCCGTTTAAATAAAAACATTTAATTTCAGTAGGCCTTTAAACACAAAGTTATGATGATAATATATACATAATTATTCTAACACCTACCCCACTTTGGTAAACACTGGTTTACGTCATTCTCCAAAACCCATAGCTCTTGAGGTTAAACGGGAATATTTATTGTGATTCAACAAAGCACTTCAACTCCCTGGCCTTTGCATTTTGCCCGTTGTTGGTGTTGTTGTTGTCTTGTTAAATTGCCCCCACTCAGCACTGCAGCGGTGAACATAAAAGTGACAGTAATGCTGAAATGAGCTTTAAAACGCTGAACCGTGGTTCTTCCGCTGCCATCATTTTGATCCGAACCCCAGGAGTTGGCAACATGATGACAGGTGCACTGGATGATTTTAATACATGCAAGATGAAGAGGTTTGTCAAAAAACAAAAAAACGGGTCAAACAAGTCATAGTATGTGAGCACAAATGTACACAGCTCCATTACCAAGGCGTGTCATAAGAGTCATTCAGTCCATAAAACAACATTTAGGAAAGCTTTCCATTTGGCTGGATGGAGCACTCCGTCAAACACTGCCCCTGCTGATGGACGGCTGCAAAAAAAACGTGACTTAATTATGACCGTACAGGAAATACAGTTCATCCCTTGTAATTATCCACATAGCCATCGATAAAAAGGCTTGATAAACGCAGACTTCCTGAGCCAGGATGGATAAATACAGCCTGAGTAATGAGACCCGGCTTTTGCCGAGGACGATGGCTCTGCTCTATATCATATGCTGCTCTGTGGTTTGGGGCTGTGGTACGACGGCGGGTTTAAATCCTCGTAATGTGCGATTCCGTTTTGCATCCAGCTATTTACCACAGTGGTTGTTTTTTCGGTTACAGAAAATAACCTCAGGTGCGAAGGAGACCCTGCTGAGGAATTTAATTTTGGCTCATTTGTTTATTTCCAAACAACCACTGTGCTCCCCATGTAAAAAACAATTGCATCAAAAGTATGAATAATACCTACCGGGGTGCTATTCATATTGATCACCACTATTAAACTACTGCATATTTTAAACTCCTAAACTCTGTAGCGAGAATTCTGAGCCGTATACTAGGACCCACGTATCCCCTATTCGAAAATAACTTCATTGCCGTGTCCTATGCAGTGTTTCCCCACAAATGTTTTTATTTGTGGCGGCCCGCCACGAAAGAATTACGTCCGCCACAAATATTTTTATTTATTTTTTATTTTTTTGTCCTGTCCAGCTTCTCAGGCAAATCATATAGTTGATGTAGATGCCCATATAGGTTGTTCAGATTTACTTTACAAAAGAGAAGTGTAGGATACTTCTCTTGTTGCCTTATTTGTATTTGACCACTACTGTTTTCTGTTTATTTGTTACTGACTGTGGCAGGACACCTCTGCCGCTGTTTCACTTTATGTTGCTGGTAAATAATAGGGTTGTAGTAGTAGGCTAAAGTTAAATTATTTAGTATGCACTAATTAAAGGGGCAGAGCTTTAAGAGACATTTTAGCTATTATATTTTATAAGATATATTTTTGGTAAGAACCACAATTAATAAATATATTTCAGTGAATAACTTATTGTTCAAATCTGTATATAAATATGTACATAACGTGTTGTAATTATATTGTAAAATGGATGGATGGATGGACGTTTAAAACCAAACTGTTATTATTAATTAGTAAGTATACATTTTTTTAGCCTTTTTAGAGAAAATCATATCAATGTAGTAAATTATGCAAATTACTCGATGATGTCATGGTGACCACGCCCATAGCCACGCCCCCACCGCCACAGGTATCTTGGCAGTTTATGGGAAACACTGCTTTGGCAGTGTTTTTCAACCACTGTGAGATACAGTCTGGTGTGCCGTGGGAGATTATCTAATTTCACCTATTTGGGTTAAAAATATGTTTTGCAAACCAGTCTGCAAATGATGTGTTGTTGTTGAGTGTCGGTGCTGTTTAGAGCTCGGCAGAGTAACCGTGTAATACTCTTCCATATCAGTAGGTGGCAGTAAGTAGCTAATTGCTTAGTAGATGTCGGAAACAGCAGGAGGCAGCGTGCAGGTGTCTAATGCTTAAACCAAAAATAAACAAAAGTGAGTGCCCTTAGAAAATGCATGGAAGCTTAGGGAAGGCTATGCAGAACGAAACTAAAACTGAACTGGCTACAAATTAAACAAAAACAGAATGCTGGACGACAGCAAAGACTTACTGTGGAGCAAAGATGGTGTCCACAATGTACATCCGAACATGACATGACAATCAACAATGTACCCACAAAGAAGGATAAAAACAACTGAAATATTCTTGATTGCTAAAACAAAGTAGATGTGGGAAATATCGCTCAAAGGAAGACATGAAACTGCTACAGGAAAATATCAACAAAACTGGAAAAGCCAGCAAAATAGGAGCGCAAGACAAGAACTAAAACATTACGCACAGGAAAACAGCAAAAAACTCCAAATAAGTCATGGCGTGATGTGACAGTACTTTGAGACAAGAGTTATAGGGATGCATGGTTGGTTATGGTTTAAAGTCGTATCCAACAATTGCGACAACGACTTTTTACTGTCAGCTGAGTTTAGTTTTTTAATGATTTCTGCTGGTGGTGTGCCTCCGGATTTTTTCAATGCAAAAAATGTGCCTCGGCTCAAAAAAGTTAAAAAAAACTGTCCTATGGGATCAAGTTCAAAATTCTCATTCTGGCTTTCATAGCCTTGCATGGTCAGGCTCCTGCCTACATCAGTGATCTGATCCATCCTTACGCCCCAGCTCGGGCCCTTAGGTCTGTAGATTTAAATCTGCTGAAGGTTCCATGCACTCTATTCAGACTAGAGGTGACCGATCTTTCTGTTACGGTTGGGTGGTCGCATGGTTATGCGCAGATCATTTCCCCAAGACGCAGACGGAATGGTGTAGTGTTATTTAGGATTCGGTGGGCCATTGGTATTGATGCTAATCTTTGAATGTTAGCAAAATTTAACAATTTATATTTTTGGAGAACTAAATATTGGTGGTGTTGTGGTTTTCGGTCAAGGATTTTGAGCGCTTGTTTGCAAGGTTTCCAATGGCCTCTGTGTCATTTTGCTTGCCTGGGACCAACATGTTATACAATAATAAAAACGAGACATAATCATTGCATTAAAATAAGTTTGAGCTGCCTCCAGTGTTAACGAATTCCTGATACATTTGACATTTTTTATGTTGTACTTAAATCTCTGGCACATCTTTGTTTGATATGTTTTTTAAAGCCAAGTGTTGGGTCTAAAATGACACCTAGGTAACGATAGTCACTAACATGTTGTAATATTTCCTTATTAACAGTTATATTTGGAAAGGATGACATTTTATATTTGTTTACAAAATACATTGTTGCATTTTTTCTTAATGTTTAATATAAGACTAAAGTCATGTAGCCATCTGGCCACCTTCTCCAAGGCTGCTGTAAGTTTTTTTGGCAACCATTTCAAGGTAATGTTGCATGAGGCTAACAAAACAGCCAGCCCGAGTGTGGCGAAATGCATAAATAAATAGCTCTCTGATTAGTGCCCGGGAGCAGGTGAGCGTCCTGAACATTAATCAGAGGCAGGTGGAAATAATCAGCACCCATGGCAACCAAGAAACACAAACCCAGGGCTGCTGAAACGGAACTAAGGGAGTCTTAAACTAAAACAAAACGGATCATCACACTTTCCAGGCTGTTGCTCCCATGCTTTGGAACGATCTAACCGCCCTCATTGCGCTCTATAGACTCTGTTGACACCCTTCAAAAGCAAACTTATTTATTCAGGGTTTTAATTAGCTCCTCTTAGGCTGCTATGATTTTTATGTTATGTTATTATCTTTATATAGGCCTGCTCAGTAGCCTTGTGGTTAGAGTGTCCGCCCTGAGATCGGTAGGTCGTGAGTTCAAACCCCGGCCGAGTCATACCAAAGACTATGAATATGGGACCCGTTACCTCCCTGCTTGGCACTCAGCATCAAGGGTTGGAATTGGGGGTTGTATCTGCTCACTGCTCCCCTCACCTCCCAGGGGGGTGGAACAAGGGGATGGGTCAAATGCAGAGGGTAATTTCACCACACCTTTGATTGATTGATTGATTGATTGATTGATTGAAACTTGTATTAGTAGATTGCACAGTTCAGTACATATTCCGTACAATTGACCACTTAATGGTAACACCCGAATAAGTTTTTCAACTTGTTTAAGTCGGGGTCCACGTAAATCAATTCATGGTAAAACCCAACTCAAATATTTGATTCAATGAGGACTTTTATTAAAGTTTGTGGGTTAGATGGATTAAAAACATAACATTAGGGAATTAACTGTCTTTTAATTGGTGTATGTCTGCAAAGGAGTGAAGTGAAGTGAAGTGAATTATATTTATATAGCGCTTTTCTCTAGTGACTCAAAGCGCTTTACATAGTGAAAACCCAATATCTAAGTTACATTTAAACCATTGTGGGTGGCACTGGGAGCAGGTGGGTAAAGTGTCTTGCCCAAGGACACAACGGCAGTGACTAGGATGGCAGAAGTGGGGATCGAACCTGCAACCCTCAGGTTGATGGCACGGCCACTCTACCAACCGAGCTATACCGCCCAGTCTGGTCGTGATGGTTGTTATTTGTAAGGTTCACAGTCTTGTTACATTATTTATTTTAGGTACTCGCCGCTGTTTCCATTGGCATAGATGCCGTTGGCAGCCTCTATTCTGTTCCCTATTGTGTGTGTGTGACTATCAGTGGTTCTTTAAAGGCCTACTGAAACCCACTACTACCGACCACGCAGTCTGATAGTTTATATATCAATGATGAAATCTTAACATTGCAACACATGCCAATACGGCCGGGTTAACTTATAAAGTGCAATTTTAAATTTCCCGGGAAACTTCCGGTTGAAAACGTCTATGTATGATGACGTATGCGCGTGACGTCAATGGTTGAAGCGGAAGTATTGGGACACATTGTATCCCAATACAAACAGCTCTGTTTTCATCGCAAAATTCCACAGTATTCTGGACATCTGTGTTGGTGAATCTTTTGCAATTTGTTTAATGAACAATGGAGACTGCAAAAAAGAAAGCTGTAGGTGGGATCGGTGTATTAGCGGCTGGCTGCAGCAACACAACCAGGAGGACTTTGATTTGGATAGCAGACGCGCTATCCGACGCTAGCCGCCGACCGCATCGATGATCGGGTGAAGTCCTCCGTCGTGCCACCGATCGCTGGAATGCAGGTGAGCACGGGTGTTGATGAGCAGATGAGGGCTGGCGTAGGTGTATAGCTAATGTTTTTAGCATAGCTCTGTGAGGTCCCGTAGCTAAGTTAGCTTCAATGGCTTCGTTAGCAACAGCATTGTTAAGCTTCGCCAGGCTAGATAGTATTAACCGAGTAGTTACAGGTCCATGGTTTAATAGTATTGTTGATCTTCTGTCTATCCTTCCAGTCAGGGGCTTATTTCTTTTGTTTCTATCTTCATTTGACAACGATGCTATCACGTTAGCTCCGTAGCTAAAGTGCTTCACCGATGTATTGTCGTGGAGATAAAAGTCACTGTGAATGTCCATTTCGCGTTCTCGACTCTCATTTTCAAGAGGATATAGTATCCGAGGTGGTTTAAAATACAAATCTGTGATCCACAATAGAAAAAGGAGAAAGTGTGGAATCCAATGAGCCCTTGTACCTAAGTTACGGTCAGAGCGAAAAAAAATATGCGCTGCACTGCACTCTAGTCCTTCACTCTCACGTTCCTCATCCACAAATCGTTCATCCTGGCTCAAATTAATGGGGTAATCGTCGCTTTCTCGGTCCGAATCGCTCTCGCTGCTGGTGTAAACAATGGGGAAATGTGAGGAGCCTTTCAACCTGCGACGTCACGCTACTTCCGGTACAGGCAAGGCTTTTTTTTTATCAGCGACCAAAAGTTGCGAACTTTATCGTCGATGTTCTCTACTAAATCCTTTCAGCAAAAATATGGCAATATCGCGAAATGATCAAGTATGACACATAGAATGGATCTGCTATCCCCATTTAAATAAGAAAATTTAATTTCAGTAGGCCTTTAACTTTATGTAGTGTTTTTATGTCTTCTTTGTATATTGTTTTTTTATTTTCTTGTATATTATACATTTATATTGGCCTTTTTATATTGAGTGTGATTTGTATGTATAAATGTTAATTACTTGCTTACTCACTAAACTGTTCACTATTTGTACTAATTAACACACGCAGTAATCAACGTAATTTTTTACAAGCCGTAGCAACTGAAAGCTCAGCAAACAGGCCAACTGCAGTACGTTTGTTGAGAAAAATCCATTAATTGTAAAAAATATCCCACATTTTTATGGTTTAGCAGCTTAACTGCCCAATAGAGATCGCAGAGGTTTGCAAGCCGTCATTAGCGGCCCCGAGATCTATCTTAGGCAGCCGCAAAAAAAGACAGGCCGGCCCCGTCTTTCCCCCCAGCATGTCCATGTAATGGCTCATCTGTCCCATGGGATGGTCTTCCTGCTATAATGACAGCAAGACCGTGTAAGAAGATGATGTAGAGCAAAGGTCCAGAGTTAGATTTAAGCATGTAAAACTGTCAGTACACAGAAGAAGACGTTTTCAGGTCCGTGAGGATTAGTCTGTTTGCTGCGTTCGTAGAGCACATGTGAGGGCCAACAGCTGGTCTGCTTTCAACGAGCAGGAAAGGCTTCAGTGAAAGTGCTACCTGAGGAATTGTGACTATAGGCTGGACCCTGACTGAATGAAAACGTCCTACTAAAAAGTCAAACGTATGAGCTCCTAAGTACAAAAACCCAAAACCAGTGAAGTTGGCACGTTGTGTAAATGGTAAATAAAAACAGAATACAATGATTTGCAAATCCTTTTCAACCTATATTCAATTGAATAGACTACAAAGACAAAGATATACATTTGGGATCTGCATAAGTCGTGAAAATGCGCGCGCATCCGCCACTGTAGTACGTGCCAACGCCGTAGTCATAACAAAGTGTCTTCTTTTTCTCTACCTTCTTATGTGGCATTCATCTTCCGCTGTTGCCATTTCTAATATAAAGTAGCGTAAAGTTCTAACTTATATCTGTCAGTAGACTAGCTATCAAAGCACTAAAAACTGTAGTGGGTTTACATAATTCACCCACGGAATTTTAGTTATTAAAGGATTCCGGTTGGACGTTTTTTCACGGGACACATTTCCGGCGTTGATGTTGCATTATTGAGCCACGGATGAGGAGATGCTGCTCCGTTACTGATTTAAGTAAAGTCTGAATGTCATTAAAACTAAAGATGTCCGATAATATAGGGCTGCCGATGTTATCGGCCGATAAATGCTTTAAAATGTAATATCGGAAATTCTCGGTTTCGGTTCGGAAATTATCGGTTTCAGTTTCAAAAATTAAAATGTATGTTTTAAAGAGGTTCATTTAGCCTACTAATGTGTATTTATAAATAGTTGATTTATATAGGCTAGTAAGGTAAAGTTTTGTACCTGACAAGTTCCTCATCCACAGTTTTGTACTTGACAGAAGCAAGATAGCCGAAACTTGTCAGGTACAAAACTTTACCTTACTAGCCTATATAAATCAACTATTTATAAAGTAAAATGTATGACTTTTTAAAACGCTGCTGTACGGAGTGGTACATGGATATAGGGAAAAGTACAGAGCGCCAATAAAACCTTAAAGACACTGCCTTTGCGTGCCGGCCCAATCACATAATATCTACGGCTTTTCATACACACAAGTGAATGCCACGCATACTTGGTCAACAGTCATACAGGTCACACTGAGGGTGAGCGTATAAACAACTTTAACACTGTTACAAATATGCGCCATACTGTGAACCCACACCAAACAAGAATGACAAACACGTTTCGGGAGAACATCCGCACCGTAACACAACATAAACACAACAGAGGAAATACCCAGAACCCCTTGCAGCACTAACTCTTCCGGGACGCTACAATATACAGGAAGAGATGCTCAGAAAGCGACTTGAAGATCTGTAAAACATAATCTGTGCAACATGTTAACCAAAGAACCACCATTACATGTTATGTAGACCAAAAGGAAGTGTTTTACATTAAAAAAAAAATCATAATACAACCCCTTCAATGTGCCTTATAATCCGGTGCGCCTTTTGTATGAAAATAGACCTGAATAGACCCGCTCATCGGCAGTGCGCCTTTTAATCTGGTGCGCCCTATGGTCCGAAAAATACTGCAGGTGTCTTGGGAGGATGGATCAATTGCGTTCATCATTGGTAAAATAACTTTGTGTGCGCACAAACAGTTTTTAGACAGGAAAAACATTTTTTTTATGTGCTATTCTTTTTCTCTCTTCAAAAACAACCCCAAAAATCCAACAAATCAGATCCGACTATGAAAATTCTATGAAAAAGCCCTAATGCGGTGTGCTGTCTTGATATTATCGAAGCACACTAGAGACATAACGATAAAAACTGTTCAATGCCTTTTTTTTTATCTTCTTGTGCAGCGTCTGTTAGGAACAGACTGTTACAAATAAATAAAAAATATTCTCAGATTCAGAAAATCTTTGTGTGTACCAGCCTTAAGGCCAAGCAATACAAATTGCTGGGATTGCTTAGGTAAATACAGACATGAAAAGCAACTCAGCAGAAAATTCACCTCAGGCGGTGTGAACTAAACTAATAGGTAAAATACAATAACTAGACAGATAAAGCAAGGTATTGTTTAGCTGACTATGAGCAATGCTGCACTCCATTAAGATGCAAGGAAAGGTGGGGGGGAAAAACAAGCGAACTGTAGAAAAAAATACAACAATCCCTAGTTGGCGACAAACAGGTAGGTACGGGAAAGGCCAATCAAAAGGGTTAGAGGTTCGATTACAGTTTTGCCCATAATAGTCAATCAGAATCAGAAATACTTCGATAATCCCCGAGGGGAAATTGAGATTTTCAGCACAATCCCATTCAAGAGCAGACAAACATTACAGAGAGACAGAACAGGATCGCTGACGGGTCTGCCAACTTCCGGCGCCCCTTACTAAAAAGATGAAAAACAGGTAAACGCAGGGAAATTCAGTCTAAGCCTGGGCCCCTGGAGAGGGGGTCCAGACTGAGGCCAAGGAAGAAAAAAAACTCATAGCCATAGCACACATAGACATGTGTGTAAGAGGGAATCATCAAAGAACACAAAGGACATTAAACACATTAAAACAGTGGTTCTTAACCTTGTTGGAGGTACCGAACCCCACCAATTTCATATGCGCATTCACCGAACCCTTCTTTAGTGAAAAATAAAGAAAAAATGTTTTCAAATTCAAGACAAAATTATGTTTTTTTACTAGTGCACAAAATGAACCGTGCATGAACATCACCGTGTTCAACGAACAAAACCAACACAGTGCATGAACTCACAACAAATTACACACCTGCAAATCAGATAGAAAATTAGAGGGAACATTGTTTAGGGGTATCCATAATACTCTATAGCAGTGGTCCCCAACCTTTTTGTAACTGCGGACCGGTCAACACTTGAAAATTTGTCCCACGGACCGGGGGGGTATGGTATTTTGTAATTTTATTTTTTGTCATAAAAAAAATACAATCATGCATGCTTACGGACTGTATCCCTGCAGACTGTATTGATCTATATTGATATATAATGTAGGAACCAGAATATTAATAACAGAAAGAAACAACCCTTTTGTGCGAATGAGTGTGAATTAATATTGTTGCATTCGACCAGATGTTCCTCCAGGGAATTTAAGTTTCTGGTCACTCCCAAGTTCTTTTGATGACACATAGCTGAGCTCAAATTGAACACCAGACAGAAGAGGTATTTTGTGATTTATTTTCAAAGCTTTGAAAACAAACGTGAGACCAATCCAGTACAGAAGCGTTCACTCGCGCAGCTAAGATCGATCTCCCACCCCCAAACCCACGGAAGTGCTGTCTTCTTCCATCTGTCCCTCGCTCCCACCCTCGTTGTTATGGCTACTCTCCGCATACCAAACTATCAAGGCCGACACAGTACTTGCAGACCAAAAGAGCACAATAGGAAGAACACTAGCTGTTTAGTCCGTCCTCTGCGCTGGATGGACGCTTTTCTGCTTGCTCTCGCTTGCTCTCGCTTCTGCTTGCATTTTTTGCTACTATCTGCTGCTATTTTCTTACACAAAGAGCAACAGCTCTTGGATACTTACCAAACCAGTGGGACTATATTTTCTTTTAGATAACAGAGGCATTTTTCAATATTTTTACGACGTCCTCAACACTACGCGAGGAGGCCTACCATTCAAGATAAGCCTGAGCCCGAGCCTGTGCTACAGTGCTAAAGGTAATCAGCATAAGATGCCTCCTTTCTCTACGGAAGATTACCACAAACTGCTAAAGAAGATTTTACTGTTGGAAATAAAAATGAATCGGTTGGAAGTGAATTTAGAAGTGAATGGACAATGTGGCTACAACACCACTCTAGCACTCCTGTCGACTGAAAACACTGGACAGCACCATGCTACAACCCAGCTAACTAGCAACAATGAAGCTACGAAGAAACGGGAGGTCCCTGTAGAGGGTAATAAATCTACCAGTGAAAATCCTCCCTGGAACACACTTGGTGCAAAGCCAAAGAGAAGACCACCTCCCTGCGACAAGGGAGAATGGATATCTGGCAGGACCCAGCGCCCCGATATCTCTGATCTGACCGGCTGGCCTGCGCTACCATCTTCAGCCAGGCATACTGCGTCATCAACTCCACTGCCACGTAGGACACAGCAGCGGACAGCTGAGAAGAGGAGAACTACCAATAAACCTCCCCAGCAAGCAAGTGTCCAACTAAAGAACAGGTTTGCCCCACTGTTGATGGACAATGGATCCCCCTCTGATTGCCTGAATAACCCACCATCACCACGCAGAAGGGTAAGACCTGCTAACTTTACACCACAGAGAAAGCTAACGAGAGCTCCTGAAAATCTGATTGTGGGGGACTTTTCTGTAAAAGATATGAAAAGCAATAATAACACCAAAGTACTCTGCTTTCCAAAGGATATGGTATCTGACATGGAAAAAAGAATCCTGGAAATTGTCGCTGCACACCCAAATGTGAAAAATATCATCCTGCACATTGGTTTTAATGACATTGTAAAACAACAATCAAGAGAGCTGAAAGAGCACTTCAATAAACTCTTTGAAACAGTCAGCGCTGTGAATGCTGACGTTTTTATCAGTGGTCCTCTACCCCCAATCAGGAGAGGAGCTGAGAGATTCAGTAGACGTTACTCGCTGAATGAGTGGCTATCAAGTGCACTTCTTGCTCGTTCAATGCATTTTATTGACAATTTTAGCTTTTTCTGGGACCGCAGGCATCTTTTTAAGGCAGACGGACTTTGCCTGAATAAGATGGGAGTAAAGCTATTCATGAACAACATGTTTCACTTCCTGCATCTTGCATCTATCATCACTGCCAAGGACAAGAGACAAGAGGAGCCACCGAGGAAGGAAGACACAACACAGCCTATCAGGAACGTCGAAGGAGGACCGCCACTGCAAAAGGAGAACGTCGACCATGAGATACACCAGAGCAAAGAGGAGAGGTGTCTATCCTCCTCTACCGCCCCTCCCTCCATTCTGAATGCATGTGAAGATCCCTCCCCCACATCCCCCAAGCCATCCACGTCTCCATCTTTCTCCCTCCCTCAAGTAGACCTTTCTCCCCCCTTCTCCCCCTTGGAGTTCCGGGAGCTACCCCCACTCACGCCCCACCCTACTCAGATTTTTACCCCCCTAGATCATCGCTCACCTCCACCACCCCCTCCACGAAGGCGTGCTCCACAACCCCCCAGCCATACTTCACCTTTCTCACGCCAACCCCTTACACGCCCTCAACGTCCACCTTCAGTAGTTCGTCCCAGCTCTGACGCTGCTCACTCCCCCTCCCCCTTACGGCAAACCCCGCCTCGCCCTGACAGCAGTCCTGAATATTTCTGATACAGAAAAGGGTTCAGCAGTAGACCACATTATCAGCTGGTCCCAAGGTTGCCTACATCAAATCATGGCACCTTCTACATCCCTGTTGTGACTACCAAGAGAGTAAACATTGGGAAACTTAGCCACCCTGCTAACCTAAACAATCTCATTCCTATTATCTCCAAATCAAAGCCAACATCGAAGCCTGTCAATAACACCATCAGGATGGGTCTGCTCAATGTCAGGTCTCTGAATAGCAAATCATTTTTAGTCAATGATTTTATTAGCACTTCTAAACTTGACTTTATGTTTTTAACTGAAACATGGCTGGAACAAAATAACAGTGCAAGCATTCTGATCGAGACAGCACCCCCCAACTATAACTTCATTGATATATGTAGATCGGGGAAAAGAGGTGGAGGGGTTGCTGCTATATTTAAAAACATGTTTCAGGGGAAACAGATGTCACTCGGTGAGTTTACATCATTTGAATACCTGTGTGCTGTGTTGAAATGCTCTCCCAAAATTCTCTTGTTAATTATCTACAGGCCACCTAAATATTCTGCAAATTTTTTTGATGATTTTACTGAACTATTGTCTAGCATCTCCACTGACTTTGACTGCCTGGTTATAACTGGTGATTTTAATTTTCATATTGACGATTTAAATGACAAGGGCGCAAAAGAACTTTTTACTATTTTAGACACATTTGAACTGTCTCAACATGTGAAAGAGGCTACACATTATAAGGGACACACCCTGGACCTGATTATCACAAAAGGTCTCAATGTTTCTGATGTTCTTGTGATTGATCCTTCATTGTCTGATCATTTCTGTGTTTTCTTTAATATTTCTGTAATTCCGGACACACAAACAGAATCAAAGAATGTCAAAAAGCGGTACATAAATGAACATGCTAATGTCCTCTTTAAAAACGCCATCTCCTCACTACCACCTCTAAACCCATGTCATGCTGATGATCTTGTAAGCAACTTTAATTCCAAAATTGTGAATATCATAGATATCATTGCACCTGTTACAGTTAAAACGATTTCTGGCAAGCAAAAGGCACCCTGGAGAAAATCTGCTGCTGTAACAGCCCAGAGAAGAGAGTGCAGGAAGGCTGAACGAATCTGGCGGAATACAAAACTTCATATTCACCATGACATCTATAAAGAGAGCCTCCAGGCCTACAATTTAGTCTTAAAAAGTGCTAGAGAAACATTCTTCTCCAATATCATAAACAGCAACACAAATAAGGCCAAAACCCTATTCACAATCGTTGACAGACTGACTAAACCCCCAACACAAATACCAGCCGAACTCCATTCCACGCAGAAATGCAATGACTTTGCATTCTTTTATACTGATAAAATTGAAGGCATCAGACGCACCATCAATATCTCAAGTAAAAAAGTTGGATCACCACCCCATTTAGGCAAAAGTAACACAGCAATGATGGCAAGCTTTAATGCCATAGACTCTAAAACTCTAGTGGAAACGGTGACAGCTCTAAAGTCATCCACCTGCTGCCTTGATGTTTTACCTACCAACTTCTTTAAGAATGTTTTTGACTGCCTATCAACAGACATCTTGCAAATAGTTAATAATTCTATTAAATCGGGCAATTTCCCGAAGGCTTTCAAAACTGCAGTCATTAAACCTCTTCTAAAAAAGCAGAGCCTAGATGCCTCTGTTATCAACAACTACAGACCAATTTCAAATCTACCATTCATAAGTAAAATAATTGAGAAAGTTGTCCTCCAACAACTAAATCACTTCTTGGCTTCTACTGGCTGCCACAACAACTTCCAGTCAGGATTTCGACCTCTTCATAGCACAGAGACGGCCCTTCTTAAAGTTATAAATGACATCCGTCTAAACACAGACTCTGGCAAAACTTCAGTATTAATGCTTTTGGACCTCAGTGCTGCATTTGACACTGTCGACCACTCAATACTTTTGGACAGGTTGGAAAACTGGGTGGGGATCTCAGGGACAGTTTTAAGCTGGTTCAAGTCATATCTACAAGATAGGAACTATTTTGTTTCCATTGGTGACTTTGTATCAGAACCAACCAACGTAACGTGTGGAGTCCCCCAAGGTTCAATCTTGGGGCCGACTTTATTTAACATCTATATGCTCCCACTAGGACAAATCATGCAAAATAATAACATTGACCATCATTGCTATGCCGATGACACCCAAATCTATGTAGCGCTATCACCAAATGACTATCGCCCCATAGATCTTCTGTGCCAGTGCATTGAGCAAGTCAAACACTGGATGTGCCAAAATTTCCTACAACTAAATGAAGATAAAACTGAGATAATTGTTTTTGGTGCTAAAAAAGAAAGGTTTAAAGTCATCCAACACCTTCAATCACTGTCCCTGAAAACCTCAAATAAAGCCAGAAATCTTGGGGTTATTTTAGATTCTGATTTACATTTCGACAGTCACATCAAATCAGTAACAAAATCGGCCTACTATCACCTCAAAAATGTAACAAGACTTAGAGGGCTCATGTCAGCTCAAGACTTAGAAAAACTTGTACATGCCTTTATTACCAGTAGGCTAGACTATTGTAATGGTCTCCTTGCAGGTCTTCCCAAAAAAACTGTCAGGCAGCTACAGCTTGTTCAGAACGCTGCTGCTAGAGTTCTAACAAAGACCAAAAAATGTGAGCACATTACACCAATTCTTAAATCCTTACATTGGCTCCCTGTACATCAGAGAATAGATTTCAAAATCCTCCTGCTCACATATAAATCACTACATGGTCTAGGGCCCAAGTATATCACTGATATGCTCCCACTATATACGCCCTCTAGATCACTAAGATCTTCTGAGACCAATCTGTTAGCGGTTCCAAGAGTAAACTCAAATCAAGGGAGAGCATCATTCAGTCACTATGCAACACATAGCTGGAATAAACTTCCTGAAGATGTCAGACTCTCCCCAACTCTCACTACTTTTAAAACTAGACTGAAGACTTTTATGTTCACCTTAGCTTTCAGCTAAATCTTTTAATCTTTTAACTTTTAACGTCTGCACTGTTTTTATTTTTATTGTCTGCATTTTAATTTTGCTTTTATTTTCTTTCATTTCACTTTGTTGTCTGTGAAGCACTTTGAGTCTGCCTTGTGTATGAAAAGCGCTATACAAATAAAGTTGCCTTGCCTTGCCTTGTAATATGACTATGAAAATAAAGAAGTAACACTTAAATATGGATATATGTAAAAATCTGCTTCCGTCAGTATAAATGGGGGAGGGAGGTTTTTTGGGTTGGTGCACTAATCGTAAGTGTATCTTGTTATTAGCAGATTTAATTGAAAAAAAAAAAATATATATATATATATATATATATATATATATATATATATATATATATATATATATATATATATATTTATATATATATATTTCTTGTGCGGCCCGGTACCAATCGCTACACGGACCGGTACCGGGCCGCGGCCCGGTGGTTGGGGACCACTGCTCTATAAGGAGAAGTTTTTATTTACACGATGAGTCGGGTGTTTCTTGACCTACGCGGCAGAGGCGCCGCCGAACCCCTGAGGCTCACCGAACCCCTAGGGTTCGATCGAACCCAGGTTAAGAACCACTGCATTAAAAGAAAGCAGAGCTGATGCAACCAGCCACTTCTACACACAGCCACAAAAGTAAAACAACAACAAAAAACAACAAAAACATATACACTGTGGTGGCCTCTGCGGTTTTCCACGACATCGTCTGCTGGGCCAGAGACAGGAGCAGACCCAACAAAGCAATCAATAGAGCCGACGCCACCCTCGGCCGCCCACCAACTCTCGGCCAGTGTCCAGTCCGCATGGATGAGCGGGGATGTGTCCAATGAGACCGAGGTGTCCGATACCTGCTCATTCAGCCAAGACACCGTGAAGCTCGTCCGTCCCGGCGCTCGGCGCCAGCTCCGCAGCCCTGTCTCTTCACCCGCATCTCCTCCGGTCTCGACAAACGGACTCCGGTGTGGCATAGACCCAGCAGCTGGTCTCCATGACCAAAAGGCTCCAGAAGTTCACAAAAAAACCACCGCAGAAGTCACGAACGTGCCACCCCTTGTCACACAGTCCCAAAGGGTCCCGAACCAAAAGGCAAATAGACAACCCCACATGAAAACAAGAGGGAAACATCAGGAACACAAAAGGATGACACAAGAGCACAGAGCTTGATATCAGCACTTCGGTCATCAACAATAATATCTGAGAAATGGACATTGAAACAGTGTAGGTCTGACTTGGTAGGATATGTACAGCGAGCAGTGAACATAGTGAGTTCAGAAAGCATAAGAACAAGTATATACATTTGATTATTCACATTTGATTATTTACAATCCGGGGAGGTGGGATGTGGTGGGGGGAGGGTGTTAGTCTAGGGTTGTAGTTGCCTGGAGGTGTTCTTTTAGTGCGGTTTTGAAGGAGGATAGAGATGCACTTTCTTTTACACCTGTTGAGAGTGCATTCCATATTGATGTGGCATAGAAGGAGAATGAGTTAAGACCTTTGTTAGATCGGAATCTGGGTTTAACTTGTTTTGTGGAGCTCCCCCTGGTGTTGTGGTTATGGCGGTCATTTACGTTATGGAAGTAGTTTGACATGTACTTCGGTATCAGGGAGGTGTAGCGGATTTTATAGACTAGGCTCAGTGCAAGTTGTTTTACTCTGTCCTTCACCCTGAGCCAGCCCACTTTGGAGAAGTGGGTCGGAGTGAGGTGTGATCTGGGGTGGAGGTCTAGAAGTAACCTGACTAGCTTGTACTGGGATGTTTGGAGTCTAGATTTGAGGGTTTTGGAGGTGCTGGGGTACCAGGAGGTGCATGCGTAGTTAAAAAAGGGTTGAATGAGAGTTCCCGCTAGAATCTTCATGGTGCTTTTGTTGACCAGAGAGGAGATTCTGTAGAGAAATCTCGTTCGTTGGTTGACCTTTTTGATTACCTTGGTTTGCAAACATCACCACCTTGCTCCCAGTGCCGCTCATGGTGTATGAATGTGAATGAATGCTTGGTGGTGGTCAGAGAGGCCGTAGATGCAAATTGGCGGCCACGCTTCCGTCAGTGTACCCCAGGGCAGCTGTGGCTACAAATGTAGCCTACCACCACCATCCTTTGAATGTGGAGTGAATGAATGTTTGGTTCTCAGTTCTCTGTGAAGCGCTTAGGGCAGGGGGTGTCAAACATAGGGCCTGCGAGCCGTATCAGGCCCGCAAACAGGTTTCTTCCGACCCGCGGGATGAGTTTGCTTAGTATAAAAAATTAGCCGAAATTTTTGAATGAAAGAAACTGCTGTTCTAAATGTGTCCACTAGATGTCGCAATAGCAATTCTTTGTATCTTTGTAGATTATGCTACGTATGTAAACAAAATAAACCACATGGTGTTAGTGCACCAGTCGAGGAAAATGAGCAAACTAGAATAGAATAGAATAGAATAAAATAGAAAGTACTTTATTGATCCCTGAGGGAAATTCAGCACCACAGTTCATTCACAATAAACAATAAACACTGAGGTATTTTTTTACATGTGAATAATATAAATACAGTCTATTATACAGCATTATTCACATGTGAATAATAGAAATACAGTCTATTCTACAGCATTATTCACATATGAATAATATAAATACAGTATTATACAGCATTATTCACGTGTGAATAATATAAATACAGTTTATTACACAGCATTATTCACATGTGAATAATATAGTCTATTATACAGCTTTATTCACATGTTAATAATATAAATACAGTTTATTATACAGCATTATTCACATGTGAATAATATAAATACAGTCTATTATACAGCATTATTCACATGTGAATAATATACTGGAAATGCAGTCTATTATACAGCATTATTCACATGTGAATAATATAAATACAGTCTATTATACAGCATTATTCACATGTGAATAATGTAAATACAGTCTATTATACAGCATTATTCACATGTGAATAATATAAATACAGTCTATTATACAGAATTATTCACATGTGAATAATATAGTCTATTATAAACTACATAAATAACATCCTGTAATTTGATTTTGATATTTTTTTATCTTGATGGATTGAAAATTAACACCGATGAGTTGACTGATGAACATTATTACATCATTTACTCAGAAAGTATAACGACAAATAAAGATAGAATACATTTACCTGCAACATGTAAGTGTAAAAAAAACCCAAAAAAAAAACATTATTTGATTTGTACATTTTCAGAACGTGCTTGCTCTTATTTTTAAACAAAGAAAACAATCTGAAGTTGTCTTTATTTGTAAGTTATCGTGCCGTGATTTTACCAGTCCGGCCCACTTGGGAGTAGATTTTTCTCCGTGTGGCCCCCCATCTAAAATGAGTTTGACACCCCTGGCTTAGGGTGTGTAGAAAAGCTCTGTGTAAATCTAATATATTATTATTTTTATTATAGCTCCATAGCTGTCAAGTCTCTCGTTTTCTGCGGGAAACTATACTGTATTTTGCCCATATTTCCCATCGCCCTCCTAGTTAAATAGTTTCCAATAAATCTCCCCTTTTTTTTACCTTCATCGAAAATATATATATAATTCTTCTCAGGTACTGTAGGTACAGGGGGGGCACGGCTCGTGACAGGCAGCACAAAAGCCCTGTTATGATTCATTGAAATCAACATGAGAGAATTTGTAACACTGATATTTTTAACACACGGACAAAGAAATGATGTGAGTCAGCGTGACAAATATACCCCTTCTCAGGAAATAGTAAAGGGATCCAATGTAAAAAACTTCCTTGTGGTCCAGATAAAATGCTTTAATGTATCTTTTGAAAAAGGTACACAGTTAAATTTGATTTCTCTGGACTGATGAATCACGCTTTTCCATCTGGCAATCTGAAGGACCAGTCTGGGTTTGGAGGTTGCCAGGAGAAAGCTACATTTCTGACTGCGTTGGGCTGAGTGTGAAATTGGAGGAGGAATTATGGTGCGGGGTTGTTTTTTAGGAGTTGGGCTTGGCCCCTTAGTTCCAGTGAAAGGTACTTTGAATGCTCCAGGACACCAAAACATCTTGGACAATTCTATGGGATGGCATTTCAAGTTCATAAGTGAGTAAAAGCAGGTGGGCAATATAGTGTATATATAAAAGTTCTGTGTATATACAATGTATACAAGTATAGTATTGCGGTACTAATCAATCAAAAATGGTACTATACTCTGTTTGAAAAGTACCGGTTCCCCCCCCCCCCCCCCCCCCCCCCAATGTCACGACGGCGTAGGAGGATACAATAGCTCACCGGCGTCACCGCTAACAAAAGATAGCGCTCCTGAATTTAAACAAATGCCATTAATGGATCTACACCTGACATCCACTGTAATGATACCAAGTACAATAGCGTATCTAGTTGTTACTACTATGATTACATTGATATTTTTTATCGTCACAATATTTTTTCATAAATCATACTAGGTTTATAAACTCGGAAAATACTTTGAATATGACCAATGTATGATCCTGTAACTACTTGGTATCGGATTGGTATCTAAATTTGTCGTATCATCCAAAACTAATGTAAAGTATCAAACAACAGAAGAATAAGTGATTATTACATTTTAACACAAGTCTAGATAGATGAATAGACACATTTTAAACCAGATATTAACAGTAAATGAAGAAGTGGATTAATAAGCAATTTTATACCGCTTGTCCTTCAAAATTTTGACAAAATAATAGAATGGGGAATGACACATTGTTACTGCATATGTCTGCAAACAAACTAGGAGCCTTTGTTTGCGTATTTACTGCTAAAAGACAAGTTGTCTGGTATGTTCACTATTTTATTCAAGGACAAAATTGTTCTTGGATTGCAATAAGAAATATATGTTTAATGTACCGTAAGGTTTTTTGTTAAAATATAGGCAACAATGCCATTTTTTGTGGACCCCTTTATTTAGATAAGTATCAAAGGATCATAATACATGTATTAATGTGGAAATATGACCATATCACACCAATTCTCAAATCCCTTCACTGGCTTCCTGTTCCTCTCAGGATTGAATACAAAGTCTCCCTACTAACCCACCAGTGCCTCCATGGAACTGCCCCCCCTCTACCTCAAAGAACTACTCACCCCCAAATCCTCCACTCGACACCTCAGGCTAACCTCCTCCAACCTCAGAGGACAATGCTCCGATCAATGGGAGACCGGGCTTCCTGCTCCGCCGCTCCCAGTCTGTGGAACGCTCTCCCTGACCACCTGAGGGCACCACAGACTGTGGATGCTTTTAAAAAAGGCTTAAAAACCCTTCTTTTTAAAAAAGCCTTTTTTTTTTTTAGATATATGCATACTAGTTATAGCTATTTGGCTGTTCTAGTTTTTATTTTTATTTATTTTTTATTTTTTAATTTGTATTTGTTTAATACACTGTAGCACTTTGAGGTTGTTTACTCAATGCTTTTTTTTTTTTTTTTACAAATAAAATCTATTATTATTATTCTTTTGGTACTGGTATCGAGACAACCCTAACATATGTGTATATATATATATATATATATATATATATATATATATATATATATATATATATATATATATATATATATATATATATATATATATATATATATATATATATATATATATATATACAATTTCCCCTTATTTTCAAATCCCAATGTTGGCAGGTATTCAGTGTTCTTGTACAAAAGTGCCCACTTGGGCCATTGTCAGCATACATGCTTGACCGCTTTTGTCAACATAAAATGTGAGCCCAAAGGGATAATTTCTATGAAAAATTGGTCCATTTGTGGCAATTTGTGGTTATGTTAAAATCAATCAATACTAACTGCAACAGGAGGGAAACTGCCCTTCACATTCCAAGCGTCAGCAAAGGACCAAAAGTCCTCCTTTGGAGGTAGACTTCTCAGACGTTCTTTCATGAGCCTTCCCGCAAGACAACAAAAACCAATGCAGCGTTTGCCCACATGAAGGAAAACGATGTCAACAAACTGCCATTGTTTTACAAATCCTTTGCCGCCTCCTCCCCTTATGGCTCTGGTAAATGTCATGAGTCGATGTGCGTGTATTGGCTATTGTGGGTTATGTCAGCCAATCTGCGGGATGTCAATTAAAACCGGTTCCACTGCGATGCCCTGCTCTTATACAGTAAGTCAGATATTTACTAAGTGTCAATCTAGACCTACCGTATGGCCTACCTTTAGTCGGGAATTCAATAGTTGCTTGAATCAATCCCATATCATTGTGCAGTACACAGGCTTCAAAGGGACGGCGTGGCGAAGTTGGTAGAGTGGCTGTGCCAGCAATCGGAGTGTTGCTGGTTACTGGGGTTCAATTCCCACCTTCTACCTTCCTAGTCACGTCCGTTGTGTCCTTGGGCAAGACACTTCACCCTTTGCCTCTGATGGCTGCTGGTTAGCGCCTTGCATGGCAGCTCCCTCCATCAGTGTGTGAATGTGTGTGTGAATGGGTGAATGTGGAAATACTGTCAAAGCGCTTTGAGTAACTTGAAGGTAGAAAAGCGCTATACAAATATAACCCATTTATCATTTATAACAAATACTTTTGCTTCTGCATCAGGTATTTTATGCATTTGATAGATATTACAACATATTTCCAAACTAATATGCTCAAATATTGCCTTTTATCATTTGGACAAAAAGTGGTTTGACCCCAAACTCGCAGATGTTGATCAGTCAGCGTTAATACAGCTTTACGATTTTGGAAGTATCACTGCTTTCGGTAATATCTGTGGACTAACTTTCATCTTAGACTACCGTATTTTTCGGACTATAAGGCGCACTTAAAATCCTTTCATTTTCTCAGAAATCGACAGTGTGCCTTATAACCCGGTGCGCATAATGTACAAAATAATTTTGGTTGTGCTTACCGAAATCGAAGCTATTTTATTTGATACGTGGTGAAATGATAAGTGTAACCAGTAGATGGCAGTCAAACATAAGATATACAGTACATGTAGACTGCAATATAATGGCAATATGACTCAAGTGAACAACACCGACATTTTATATGTTCCTTTGAAAATATAGAACATTACACACGGTGCTCAAAAATCTATCAAAATGTTTTAGTACGACTTTGGTAAGCTATGAAGCCACACTGTTGATGGATTGTACTGTGCTTCAACTTATGAGTATTATTATGTTGTGTGTATAAGGAAAGACATATTATCTGGCGTTTTGTTTCGCAATATTATGCAAAAGCAACTTTTCTTACATTCTGGTACCTGCTGATCTGTATTTCGGATCTGCATAAGTCCTGAAAATTTGCATGCGTCCGCCTTTGTAGTCTGTGCCGACACCTTAGTCGATAAGCTTCTTCTTTTTCTCTATCTTCTTGTTATGGGACATTCATCCTCCGCTGTTGCCATTTCTAATGTAAAGTAGTGTAAAGTTTGTACTTATATATGTCAGTAAACTCGCCATGAAAGAGCTAAAACATACCGGTGTAGTGAGCTTACATTATTCACCCAAGGAACTTTAGTTATTAGAGAGTTCCGGTCGGACGGTTTTTCACGGGACACATTTCCGGCGTTGTTGTTGCACTAGTGAGCCACGGATGAGGAGATGCTGCTCCGTTATTGATTTAAGTCTGAATGTCATTAAAACAGTTAGCTCCATCTTTTGACACTTTTTCCACTCCCGTCCTTGCACGCTACACCGCAAAGATGACGGAGAAAAGACGCTGCCGAAGGTGAGCCACGTAAATAAGACCGCCCACAAAACGGCGCTCAGAAAGCTACTTGAAGACGGTCTGTAGAACATCATCTATGCAACATTTTGACCAAAGAACCACCATTACATGTTATGTAGACCACAAGATAGTGTTTTAAATATAGAAAAAAATCATAATATGACCCTTTTAATGCGCCTTATAATCCGGTGCGCCTTTTGTATGAAAAAAGACCTTAATAGACCCGCCAATCGGCAGTGCGCCTTATAATCCGGTGCGCCCCATGGTCCGTAAAATACGGTATATTTATTTTCAGTGTTCCAAAAACTACTTTTAAAGTAATGAATCATGGCTACTTGTTACTTCACCAAAAAAGTAATTGAATTACTAAAGGAATTACTCTTTAATTAGTGTAATTACCGTATTTTTCGGACTATAAGTCGCAGTTTTTTTCATAGTTTGGCCGGGGGTGCGACTTATACTCAGGAGCGACTTATTTGTGAAATTATTAACACATTACAGTAAAATATCAAATAATATTACTTAGCTCATTCACGTAAGAGACTAGACGTATAAGATTTCATGGGATTTAGCGATTAGGAGTGACAGATTGTTTGGTAAACGTATAGCATGTTCTATATGTTATAGTTATTTGAATGACTCTTACCATAATATGTTACGTTAACATACCAGGCACGTTCTCAGTTGGTTATTTATGCCTCATATAACGTACACTTATTCAGCCTGTTGTTCACTATTCTTTACTTATTTTAAATTGCCTTTCAAATGTCTATTCATGGTGTTGGGTTTTATCAAATACATTTCCCCCAAAAATGCGACTTATACTCCAGTGCGACTTATATATGTTTTTTTTCTTCTTTATTATCCATTTTCGGCCGGTGCGACTTATACTCCGGAGCGACTTATAGTCAGAAACGTACGGTGATTACAAGGGAAAGTCATTTATACGTTACTTAAAAAATAATAATAATAATAATACTTTAACCATCTGGCATATGCATTTGAGAGATGTTTAATAAAAGAGCACAGTGTGCGGAGTCAGTGCTTTAAAAAAGGCAGGGCCTGTTGCCTAGTGACGTCCGACGTCATGGAGGGTTTCAAGGGAGCTGTGTTTTTTGGCTTTAAACAGTTAGCAGCGCACTTTGTGGGCTTCGACGCCAGCTCTTTTGTATCTTTTCACCTGATTGTGGTACCTCTGCTTAATAAAAAAAAAATTGAATCTGCTTCTATGGCTGTCATATCTTCTTGTCAACAAACGGGGTGTATATTGGATGGCAAGTTTGTCACTTCAATCGTTGATTTGTTGTTCATTATTCCCATTGTGTAGTGGTGTGCGTGTGTTGTTGTCTGCCGTGTCACAGTGTGATGCTGCCTCTTCCTATTTGATATCAAGTTCCTTTTAGTACGGTGCTGCTTGATGCTTTCACTTGTGAACAAAATAGTCCCTGCATTCAACTTGCTGCACTTATGACGCTGTCTTGTTGTCGACCTAAAACCACGTCAAAAGGAGCGTGCCACGTTTTTTTCAAGCTCTCAATTAATCAATGTTTATTTATATAGCCCTAAATGACAAGTGTCTCAAAGGGCTGCATGAGCCACAACGACATCCTCGGTTCAGAGCCCACATCAGGGCAAGGAAAAACTCACAACCCAGTGGGATGTCAATGTGAATGACTATGAGAAACCTTGGAGAGGACCGCAGATGTGGGTGACCCCCCCAACCCCCTCTAGGGGAGACCGGATGCAATGGACGTCGAGTGGGTCTAGCATAATATTGTGAAAGTCCAGTCCAAAGTGGATCCAACATAATAGTGAGAGTTCAGTCCATAGTGGGGCCAGCAGGAGACCAACCCGAGCGGAGACCGGTCAGCAGCGCAGAGATGTCCCCAACCGATGCACAGGCGAGCGGTCCACCCCGGGTCCCGACTCTGGACAGCCAGCACTTCATCCATGGCCACCGGACCTGTGTCCCCCCCTCCACAAGGGAGAGGGGGGCAGAGGAGAAAAGAAAAGAAACGGCAGATCAACTGGTCTAAAAAGGGGGCTATTGCTAATGGCGTTGTAACGGACGTAAAAGTAATTAATTAGATTACTCATTACTAGTAAAAGTATTGAAGTGTATTTCTGGTCTTGTCGTCCTCATTTGGACAGAAGGGCGACACGGAAGTGCGGCTGGATCAAAAGAGACGTCGGAGACGCTTGACTGAACCAAAAGTTGCTTTATTACAAGCGAGTGTCGTTATACAGGACTGCAGTTCAGGTCAAGAAAATGAAGCATTCCTAACCGAAGAAGCCAAACCATCAGTTTTTATATTGCTCCTTTCTGTCTCTGGGTGTGTGTGCTAAGTCAGGAGAGCGCATCCTGACCATAAAATATGTTCGTAAGTGCCTGGAAAACAACTGCTTTAAGTCATAACTCAAATGTTGGCGTTGAGCTAGACAGGTAGTCTTTTCTCAAGTATATGGTTATCACTTTTGCATTCCGAAGTCCCAATTAGAGCCTATTTTTCTACGAGAAGTGATCCAATCCACCTGCGAATATCAAACTAAGGGGCCTTATGTTATTATGTGCTCAAACTGAAATACCACTATTTAATTAATTTTGGTGGTTTGCTTTCCCCAATGTGAATATAAACATTCACCATAAGTGGAACATAATATGAGTTAATTAATTCACTTTAGTATATAATGCTGTTGTTTAAACACTGTCTATTTTACCTTTGAGATATTCTTATTGTTAAAGGTGCTGTTTGCATTTTCCTCACAGTAACATTTTTCAAAGCAAAAAATATAACAACTTATTTTACCATCAGTGATTTTACAGAATACATTGTTTTGACAAATGTATATATTTTTCACAATGGCAAAGTTTATGTAATAAAAATTTCAAATGCAACCATAATAAAAGCAAAATGCCCACTGTCGTTGAATAATATCTAATGTGTCTGTATAAACTTCTCGCTGAAGCAAAGTCAATGGGAAAAAACTCTTAACAGATTTTGGCACATTTATACCAACATTTTTACTTGTATGCCGTAGTCTAGTGTTTCTTAATCATAGGGCTGGAGTCTATTGTTGGGTCGCAAACGCCCCCTAGAGGGCCCCCAGAAAGTATTTGTTTCTCAGCTGTTTTTGCAGCAGTACTCAGTTGTAATACACTTTTCCACCACTTGTGGCAGTATTGATAATCTCCAACAAACAGAAGAAGTCTGGAGCTAAAGTCATAGAGAAGTTTCTTAAGCACAAAAAAGATGACTGAAGTGGTGAAGCTGTATTTTCATGTTATTGACAGTTATCTTATTATTTATTACTTATTTAATTCAAATGTATTTATTTTAGCACTATGTAATGTGTCTGTAAACATATTTTTCATTCTTTTTTACAAGTCTCTTATTTTGCTGTATATTTGATTAGTATTTATTTTTGTAATTTGCCTGACCTAAGCCTTGATAATAATCTTTTTGTTTAACACACGGTTTCATATCATTTGACAAGTTTTACCCTGATAAACTAAGTAGGTTGGATATATTTTTTTAATATGAATAAAATCAAGAGTCCATCCATCATCCATCTTCTTCCGTTTATCCGAAGTCGGGTCGCGGGGGCAGCAGCCTAAGCAGAGAAGCCCAGACTTCCCTCTACCCAGCCGCGCCGTCTAGCTTTTCACGGGGGATCCCGAGGCGTTCCCAGGCCAGCAGGGAGACATAGGCTCTCCACCGTGTCCTAGGTCTTCCCCGTGGTCTCCTACCGGTCGGACGCGCCTTAAAAACCTCCCTGACCAGATGTCCAAACCAGCTCATCTGGCTCCTCTCAATGTGGAGGAGCAGCGGCTTTACTCTAAGCTCCTCCCGAATGACAGAGCTTCTCACCCTATCTCTAAGGGAGAGGCCCGTCACCCGACGGAGGAAACTAATTTCGGCTGCTTGTACCCGTGATCTTGTCCTTTCTGTCATAACCCAAAGCACATGACCGTAGGTGAGGATGGGGACGTGGGTCGACTGGTAAATTGACAGCTTCGCCTTTCGACTTAGCTCTTTCTTTACTTTGACGGACCGATACAGGGTTCGCATCACTGCAGACGCTGCACCGATCCGCCTGTTAATCTCACAATCCACTCCTCTCTCACTCTTGAACTAGACCCCGAGGTACTTGAACTCCTCCAATTAGGGCAGGATTTCCGCCCCAACGCAGAGATGGCACTCCACTCTTTTCTGGGCGAGAACCATGGACTAGGACTTGGAAGTTCTGATTTTCATCCCAGTCACTTCACACTAAGCTGCGAACCGATCCAGCGAGAGTTGTAGATCCCTGTCATATGAAACCAGCAAGACCACATCATCCGCAAAAAGCAAAGACCTAATCCTGCAGCCACCCAACCGGATCCCCTCAAAGCCCTGACTGCGCATGGAAATTCTGTCCATAAAAGTTGTAAACATAATCGGTGACAAATGGCAGCCCTGGTGGAGTCCAACCCTCTCTGGAAACGGGTCCGACTTACTGCCAGCAATGTCAAACAAGTTCTGACACTGATTATACTGGGAGCCGACCACCACAATCAGGCAGTCTGATACCCCATACTCTGACAGGACTTCCCAAAGGACACGGTCGAATGCCCTCTCCAAGTCCACAAAACACATGTAGACTGGTTGGGCAAACTCCCGTGCACCCTGAAGGATCCTGCTGAGAATAGAGAGTTGGTCCACAGTTCTACGACCAGAACAAAAACTACAATGCTCCTCCTGAATCCAAGGTTGGGCTATATGACATAGCCTCCTCTTCAGTACACCTGAATAGACCTTACTGGGAAGTCTAAGGCATGTGATCCCACGATAATTGGAACACACCCTCCGATTCCCCTTTTTAAATAGTGGAACCACCACCCCAGTCTGCCAATCCAGAGGTACCACCCCCCCAAAGTCCACGCAATGCTGCAGCGTCTAGTCAACCATGATGGCCCCAACGCAATCAGAACCTTAAGGAACCCCGGGCTGATCTCATCCACCCCCGGGCCCCTGCCACCGAGGAGCTTCTTAAATACCTCGGCAATCTCCACCCCAGAAAAAGGAGAGCCCACCGGGGAGTCCCCGGGCACTGCTGTCTCATTGGAAGATGTGTAGGTGGGATTTTCCCAATCCCACCTAGTCTCTGAAAATGTGTGTTATTGTTTGTGCTATGGCACCATCTTTTGGACCAGTTGGCTCACTGATTTCTGGGTGCCGATTTACCCTCAATCTACATTCCTATCCTCACCTATGGTCAGGAGCTTTGGGTTATGACCGACAAGACAAGATCACGGGTACAAGTGGCTGAAATTATTTTCCGCCGTCAAGTTTCCGCCTCTCCCGTAGACCTTGTTTAAGGAGCTCTGTCATTCGGGAGAAACTCTGAGTAAAGCCACTGCTCCTCCACATCGATAGGAGCAAGCTGAAGTGGTTCGGGCATCTGGTCAGAATGCCCCCCAAACGCCTCCTTGGGGAGGTTTTTAGGGCACGTCCGACGGGTAGGAGGTCACAGGGAAGACCCGGAACACGTTGAGGGGGATTATGTCTCCCAGCTGGCCTGGGAATGCTTCGGGATCTCCTGGGAAGAGCTTCAGGAAATAGCTGGGAATGGGGAAGCCTGGACTTCTCTGCAGAGGCTGATGCCCCAAGACCGGATGAATGGATAGATGGATGACTCACTGCAGGTTGAAAATGTATTTCCTGTTTTGTGCCTTGAACCTGGGGCTGGGTGATATACCGGTATGTTTTAGAAAGAGGTAGGTATTTTATATGTGATCCTTAATGTCTTGACGCAAAGGGTGTCTCTGCACATTTTGTCTGCGCTGAGTGCTGTCCCGCCTCCTCCATGCACAGAGTGAAGCAGGTAGGAGAGGCGCCAAATTGACTCAAACTCCAGTACAAGGAGTGTGCGAAGCATACCTGTCAACATTCACCTATTTTCCGTGAAATCTCGTTTTTTGTCCTCCTTTCGAGGCATCTATCCCGTTTTCCGACTCCTCAGCAGTATTGCCAGCAATCGGGTCCATTTGACTCAAACCTCTGCAACAGTCTGTATCACTCAGAGAAACATGTGCTCATGACAGCAGCTTGGCGAGTAACAATTTTACGTTATCCTACCAAATCAACGACGCAAGAGAGATGGATGCACTTGAAAACGACGGAAAACATGTTTCTGCCAAAATATTAACTTTGTGTAAATAGATATGTTGCCGGTTGCAAGGGTATGAAAAAAAAAAAGTTTTTAAAGGTGCTAGAAATAATAAACTCTTTATATGAGCTTCCCAGTCACAACTACTTTTCACAGAAGCACTGTCACAACAAATGTACACACAATCTCAAAGGGTGTTTCGCTGCCGTGGCACTATTGTCACCTGCCACACAGCATCCTGCAGTTGACAGCTTGGTGTTCCTAGCTTAAATTCTTAAGGGAACAAGGGTCCTCTAAAAATGTTGAACTAAAAGCACACTGTTGTTAAAGGTAAATTATTTGTAAGTTTCTGTTGATGTTTAAAATGTCTTCCTAAACCAGGGACCTTATTTAATTTTTTTGTCCTTTTGTGTTTTTGTTAATAGATGAAAATTTGAGCATAAAGCTACATGTTTGTTTTAAATAACATTGAAAATTATACCTTCCTACTACAAAAATATTTTTTATAGCGTATTCATATCTTTGTGCATCTACCTATGCATGAAACTTTAACATTTCCAAAAAAACTTACTCAAGGTAAGTATTAGTTTCAATAAAACAACTTGACACGCATATTTGGGTTTGAGTTTGTCTAAGTTCACTTCCTGGAACAAATATAGCAATATATATCTTAAATTGGTATTCAGCCAAAATACATCGGGATATGAGTTTTGGTCCATATTGCCAAGCCCTACTTAAACCATAACCTTTTTGCTCAGAAGGATTCTGCATTCATCATTTATTGTAAATAATGTAAATAATCAAATGTATATACTCTGATGATTAACTTGTGTGATGACTGTATTATGCTGATAGTATATATTTGTACAATGAATTGATTAACGTGGATTCCTGACTTGAACAAGTTGAAAAACTTATTCGGGTGTTACCATTTAGTGGTCAATTGTACGGAATATGTACTGTACTCTGCAATTTACTAATAAAAGTTTCAATCAATCAATCAACGTCTGTAAGTTTTACAATATAACTAAAACAATTCATACTTACTAAACCATCACATTCATACCATGAATTGATTAACGTGGACCCCGACTTAAACAAGTTGAAAAACTTATTCAGGTGTTACCATTTAGTGGTCAATTGTACGGAATATGTACTGTACTGTGCAATCTACTAATAAAAGTTCAATGTGATGTCTGTGGGAGTGTTTTCATGCATATTTGTACATGCTATCCTTATGTAATCCAGTTAGCGTAATTAGCATTAGCGAATGTGCCAATACGTTTACAAGTATCTGTATTAGTAATATTAATTTACAATAGCATTCTTTTTGTACTGTATCAGATTCGTAAGTCCACCATGGAGTTATTGAGTTACTGTTTTGTTTAATGTTCTGTTTTACTGCCTTATTAAAGGCACTATTTGGAAACAATTAAGGTATGTGAATGAAAATTGACAAAGTCTTTCATACGGTATATATCTGCGGCCTATAGTCCGGTGTGACTATGTAAAAAATTTGGTGGGTGTGGCATTAAATATCCGGTGGGCTCTATGAAAATACTTCAGCTACATTTTGCTTACCATATTTTTCGGACTATAAGGCGCACTTAAAATCATTTAATTTTCTCAAAAATCGACAGTGTGCCTTATAACCCGGTGTGCCTAATGTACGGAATAATTCTGGTTGTGCTTACCGGCCTCAAAGAAATTGTATTTGGTACATGTGTAATAAGTGTGACCAGTAGAAGGTAGTCACACATAAGAGATACGTGTAGACTGCAATATGACACCAGTAAACAACACCAAAACTTTAAATGTTCCATTAAAAATTAAGAACATTACACATGGCACTCAAAAATCTGTCAACATGTTATGGTATGACTTTGATGCCGCTCCGCTTGATGGATTGTTGACCCATTACGGCTACCGTAGTCAGAGATACAAGTACTACTATGGTGTGTGTATAAGGACCGCAAAATGGCAGACATATTATCTGGTGTTTGCTTCATAATATTATGCAAAATCAACTTTTCTTACCTTCTGGTACCTGCTGATGTGTATTTGAGATCTGCATAAATCCAGAAAATTTGCGCACGTCCGCCACTATAGTCTGTGGCGATGCCGTAGTCGATAAGCTTCTTCTTTTTCACTATATTCTTGTTATGGGGCATTCACCCTCTGCTGTTGCCATTTCTATTATAAAGTAGTGTAAAGTTCTAACTTATATCACGCTATGGAAGCGCTAAAAACTACCAGTGTAGTGGGTTGACATAATTCACCCACGGAACTTTAGTTATTAGAGAGTTCCGGTCGGACGGTTTTTCCCGGTACACATTTCCGGCGTTGTTGTTGCACTAGTGAGCCACGGATGAGGAGATGCTGCTCCGTTATTGATTGAAGTAAAGTCTGAATGTCATTAAAACAATTAGCCCCATCTTTTGACACTTCTTCCACTCCCGCTACAACAAAGATGACTGGGAGGAGACACTGTCGAAGGTGAGCCACGTAAATAAGACCGCCCACAAAACGGCACATCCTGAAGTGTCTGTGAGAAAGCGGCTTGAAGATGATCTGTAAAACATAATCTATGCAACATTTTGACCAAAAAACCACCATTACATGTTATGCAGTAAAGCGGTATTTTAACTTGCACTTACAGATTTAGTGACCAACTGTAGTTACTGACAGTGGTTTTTTGAAGTGTTCCTGAACCCATGTGGTGATATCCTTTACACACTGATGTCGCCTGTTGATGCAGTACAGCCTGAGGCATTGAAGGTCACAGGTTTAGCTGCTTACGTGCAGTGATTTCTCCAGATTCTCTGAACCCTTTGATGATATTACGGAGCGTAGATGGTGAAATCCCTAAATTCTTTGCAATAGCTGGTTGGGAAAGGTTTTTCTTAAACTGTTCAACAATTTGCTCACGCATTTGTTGACAAAGTGGTGACCCTCGCCCCATCCTTGTTTGTGAATGACTGAGCATTTCATGGAATCTACTTTTATACCCAATCGTGGCACCCACCTGTTCCCAATTTGCCTGTTCACCTGTGGGATGTTCCAAATAAGTGTTTAAAGAGCATTCCTCAACTTTATCAGTATTTATTGCCACCTTTCCCAACTTCTGTCACATGTCGCTGGCATCAAATTCTAAAGTTGATGATTATTTGCAAAAAAAAAAAAAAGTTTATCAGTTTGAACATCAAATTTGTTGTCTTTGTAGCATATTCAACTGAATATGGGTTGAAAATGATTTGCAAATCATTGTATTCCGTTTATATTTACATCTAACACAATTTCCCAACTCATATGGAAACGGGGTTTGTATATACTCATTCATGAACGGATTATTTCATATTCAAACCATTCCACTTTCAACATATTCCACTCATCCTGGACATGGGAACTATCATTTTTTTCAAGTTCCAAAAAAATTCCAGGAATTCCCAGTATTCCAATTTCTTAAAACCCTATTTCGACCCTTTTTTCTGGCGACTACTCCTTCCACATTTTTCAACCCATTTCAACCGTTCCACCGTCAAAACATTCCTCTTAATCAGGACAAAAAAACAAAGTCCTTTTCCGAACTGGAAAAATTCCCGGTTTTACCGAAATTCCTTAATACCATTTCTCAATTAAAAATGTTACTACTTCAACATTTCTCGACCGATTTGAAAAATTCCAACACCGACCATTTCAACTCATTCAGAACGTTAACATTGTTTTGCATTTTCCCAAAATATTTCCTCTTTTCCCATTGAAAAGAATGGGACATTTTTCAAAGTTCCACAACTCCCACTCAAACCGTTCCAACTTCAAAATACTCAGCCTGTTCCAAGAATTGTGTGGTCCCTTTCAAAAACTGTTAAAAAAAAATCCCAGATTTTCAAGTATTCTCTGTTTTTAGGGACATTTCCCCCATTCCAAATGAATTATCCATTGTTCACACTTCCACAATCCCAACATTTTTCAATTTATACAAACCATTCCACCTTCAACATTGGGGACGGCGTGGCGAAGTTGGTAGAGGGGCTGTGCCAGCAATCGGAGTGTTGCTGGTTACTGGGGTTCAATTCCCACCTTCTACCTTCCTAGTCACGTCCGTTGTGTCCTTGGGCAAGACACTTCACCCTTTGCCTTTGATGGCTGCTGGTTAGCGCCTTGCATGGCAGCTCCCGCCATCAGTGTGTGAATGTGTGTGTGAATGGGTGAATGTGGAAATACTGTCAAAGCACTTTGAGTACCTTGAAGGTAGAAAAGCGCTATACAAGTATAACCCATTTATCATTATTTATAACATATTCCACTCATCCTGGACATTCAAACTAAGTCCATCCCAAAGTTCCAAACCAATAAATATATATATATATATATATATATATATATATATATATATATATATATATATATATATATATATATATATATATATATATATATATATATATATATATATATATTCCCGAATTCGGAGGTCTCAAGGTTGGCAAGTATGGCTTAAACCCGGAAGAGGTCCACTTTTTAGGACAATTAGCGCCCTCTAGGCCCCCCCAGCGCCAAAACACGACTAAGTTGTAACATTTGTTTTGTTGTTTGATAGTCAAGATAGACTCGTGTCGTCTTTTTCTGGCGTTAAGTGGCTATTTAAAAAAAAAAAAAAAAAGTGGTCCATCGCTAGCTCGGCGCCGCGTCCCAGCATCAACGAGGAGGGGGAAAGGGAGCCGTGTGAGGAGGAGGAGGGAGTCTGTTACGCTTGGCTGGCCGGCACATTGAGAGGCTGGTCCTGGGAGACTCACAAGACAGGGCTTCTTTTTTTTTTCTTCCCCCCCCCGCCCCCCGTCCTATCTCTCTCTCTCTCTTTTCTGAGCCCGCCGGCCGCCAGCGTGCGCCCCGCTCCTCTCCTTCTCTGGCGCGGTAGGAGGGAGGTCGAGCTCGGCGCGTCGCAGCGACAACACCGAGACTTCACTTTTACAGCCGGCGAGACTTCACCCCGTCAACTCGGCGACTCTGACGCGGGAGTGGGAGAGAGAAAAGGGGGAGGTTGTGGGATGGAGACGCAGTAGTGCTGCCGCACGGAGGGAACCGTCATACTGCAGCCGCATCTCGGATCACTGGCGACCGGCAGCGACACTTTGTCTGGTGGGTAACGGATTAAACTGAGGCGGTGGGATTCATGTGTACAATTCTCGGCAAACAGGTAGGTGTGTTGGTCTGCATGATCATCAACTTCACTCAAATCATTTTTCAATGAATTAATTGTTGTTTCTGCTTGATTGCTGTCCACTTTGTTAGGAAATTATCATGCTGGGAGTCATAATAATAAAAAGTAATCCACATCTATTGCCGATGTTAGTAGCCTAATCCCTGTCAATCGACCCTGCCCATAATAATCCCTCGGATTTGCCAATTGTGATGTTGACCACCTACTGCAGTTCTGATACCAATCCTGGGTGGGAAGTTTAGATCAGGGGTCCCCAACCTTTTTCCCAGGTTTAATGTATGCATTATTTGCACGGACCGGCTTTCTACGTGTGGCAGATAAAAACAGCAACAAAATAATGAGCCTTTGGCTACAATCTGAAAGTTAAATCTGAGAAAATGCGGTAGTTTATAAATGAACTAGATGAGGCAATTCCTGAAGGAATTGCATTTGAATGCTCCAATGCTGACAGAATGTAGTATGAATGTAAGAATAGTTTGAATGTTGAAGCATTTGAATTTCCAGGAAAACCGGAATTTGGTTTGGAACTTTGGGAAAGACTTAGTTTGAATGTCCAGGATGAGTGGAATATGTTGAAGGTGGAATGGTTTGAATAAGTTGAAAAATGTTGGGATTGTGGAAGTGTGAACAATGGATCATTCATTTGGAATGGGGGAAATGTCTCTAAAAACTGAGAATTCTTGGAAATGCTGGATTTTTTTTTTTTACGGTTTTTGAAAGGGAGCACACAATTCTTGAACAGGCTGAATATTTTGAAGTTGGAACTGTTTGAGTGGGAGTTGTGGAACTTTGAAAAATGTCCCATTCTTTTCAATGGGAAATGAGGGAATTTTTTTGGAAAATGCAAAAAAATGTTAACGTTCTGAATGAGTTGAAATGGTCGGTGTTGGGATTTTTCAAATTGGTCGAGAAATGTTGAAGTAATAACATTTTTAATTGAGAAATGGTATTAAGGAATTTCGGGAAAACCGGGAATTTTTCCAGTTCGAAAAACAACTTGTTTTTTTTGTCCTGATTAAGAGGAATGTTTTGACGGTGGAACGGTTGAAATGGGTTGAAAAATGCGGAAGGAGTAGTCGCCAGAAAAAAGGGTCGAAAAAAGGTTTTAAGAAATTGGAATTCTAGGAATTCCTGGAATATTTTTGGAACATGAAAAAAATGATAGTTTCCATGTCCAGGATGAGTGGAATATGTTGAAAGTGGAATGGTTTGAATCGTTTGAAAAATGTGGAAATGGTGGACGTTTGAAAAATGGCCACGGGCCGGCTTTCGACTTGTGGCATATAAAAACAGCAACAAAATAATGAGCCTTTGGCTACAATCTGAAAGTTAAATCGGAGAAAATGCGGTAGTTTATAAATGAACTAGATGAGGCAATTCCTGAAGGAATTGCATTTGAATGCTCCAATGCTGACAGAATGTAGTATGAATGTAAGAATAGTTTGAATGTTGAAGCATTTGAATTTCCAGGAAAACCGGAATTTGGTTTGGAACTTTGGGAAAGACTTAGTTTGAATATCCAGGATGAGTGGAATATGTTGAAGGTGGAATGGTTTGAATAAGTTGAAAAATGTTGGGATTGTGGAAGTGTGAACAATGGATAATTCATTTGGAATGGGGGAAATGTCTCTAAAAACTGAGAATTCTTGGAAATGCTGGATTTTTTTTTTTTACGGTTTTTGAAAGGGAGCACACAATTCTTGAACAGGCTGAATATTTTGAAGTTGGAACTGTTTGAGTGGGAGTTGTGGAACTTTGAAAAATGTCCCATTCTTTTCAATGGGAAATGAGGGAATTTTTTTGGAAAATGCAAAAAAATGTTAACGTTCTGAATGAGTTGAAATGGTCGGTGTTGGGATTTTTCAAATCGGTCGAGAAATGTTGAAGTAATAACATTTTTAATTGAGAAATGGTATTAAGGAATTTCGGGAAAACCGGGAATTTTTCCAGTTCGAAAAACAACTTAGTTTTTTTGTCCTGATTAAGAGGAATGTTTTGACGGTGGAACGGTTGAAATGGGTTGAAAAATGCGGAAGGAGTAGTCGCCAGAAAAAAGGGTCGAAAAAGGGTTTTAAGAAATTGGAATTCTAGGAATTCCTGGAATATTTTTGGATCTTGAAAAAATATATAGTTTCCATGTCCAGGATGAGTGGAATATGTTGAAAGTGGAATGGTTTGAATCGTTTGAAAAATGTGGAAATGGTGGACGTTTGAAAAATGGCCACGGACCGGCTTTCGACTTGTGGCAGATAAAAACAGCAAAAAAAAAAGAGCCTTTGGCTACAATCTGAAAGTTAAGTCGGAGAAAATGCGGTAGTTTATAAATAAACTAGATGAGGTAATTCCTGAAGGAATTGCATTTGAATGATCCAATGCTGACAGAATGTAGTATGAATGTAAGAATAGTTTGAATGTTGAAGCATTTGAATTTCCAGGAAAACCGGAATTTGGTTTGGAACTTTGGGAAAGACTTAGTTTGAATGTCCAGGATGAGTGGAATATGTTGAAGGTGGAATGGTTTGAATAAGTTGAAAAATGTTGGGATTGTTGAAGTGTGAACAATGGATAATTCATTTGGAATGGGGGAAACGTCCCTAAAAACAGAGAATACTTGGAAATCCGGGATTTTTTTTTTTTTTACAGTTTTTGAAAGGGAGCACACAATTCTTGAACAGGCTGAATATTTTGAAGTTGGAACGGTTTAAGTCGGAGTTGTGGAACTTTGAAAAATGTCCCATTCTTTTCAATGGGAAAAGAGGAAATTTTTTAGGAAAATGCAAAACAATGTTAACGTTCTGAATGAGTTAAAATGGTCGGTGTTGGAATTTTTCAAATTGGTCGAGAAATGTTGAAGTAGTAACATTTTTAATTGAGAAACGGTATTAAAGGATTTTCAGGAAAACTGGGAATTTTTCCAGTTCGAAAAACAACTTTGTTTTTTGTCCTGATTAAGAGGAATGTTTTGACGGTGGAACGGTTGAAATGGGTTGAAAAATGCGGAAGGAGTAGTCGCCAGAAAAAAGGGTCGAAAAAGGGTTTTAAGAAATTGGAATTCTAGGAATTCCTGGAATTTTTTGGGAACTCGAAAAAAATGATAGTTTACATGTCCAGAATGAGTGGAATTTGTTGAAAGTGGAATGGTTTAAATCGTTTGAAAAATGTGGAAATGGTGGACGTTTGAAAAATGGCCACGCACCGGCTTTCGACTTGTGGCAGATAAAAACAGCAACAAAAAAATGAGCCTTTGGCTACAATCTGAAAGTTAAATCGGAGAAAATGCGGTAGTTTATAAATGAACTAGATGAGGCAATTCCTGAAGGAATTGCATTTGAATGCTCCAATGCTGACAGAATGTTGTATGAATGTAAGAATAGTTTGAATGTTGAAGCATTTGAATTTCCAGGAAAACCGGAATTTGGTTTGGAACTTTGGGAAAGACTTAGTTTGAATGTCCAGGATGAGTGGAATATGTTGAAGGTGGAATGGTTTGAATAAGTTGAAAAATGTTGGGATTGTGGAAGTGTGAACAATGGATAATTCATTTGGAATGGGGGAAATGTCTCTAAAAACTGAGAATTCTTGGAAATGCTGGATTTTTTTTTTTAACGGTTTTTGAAAGGGAGCACACAATTCTTGAACAGGCTGAATATTTTGAAGTTGGAACTGTTTGAGTGGGAGTTGTGGAACTTTGAAAAATGTCCCATTCTTATCAATGGGAAATGAGGGAATTTTTTTGGAAAATGCAAAAAAATGTTAACGTTCTGAATGAGTTGAAATGGTCGGTGTTGAGATTTTTCAAATCGGTCGAGAAATGTTGAAGTAATAACATTTTTAATTGAGAAATGGTATTAAGGAATTTCGGGAAAACCGGGAATTTTTCCAGTTCGAAAAACAACTTGTTTTTTTTGTCCTGATTAAGAGGAATGTTTTGACGGTGGAACGGTTGAAATGGGTTGAAAAATGCGGAAGGAGTAGTCGCCAGAAAAAAGGGTCGAAAAAAGGTTTTAAGAAATTGGAATTCTAGGAATTCCTGGAATATTTTTGGAACATGAAAAAAATGATAGTTTCCATGTCCAGGATGAGTGGAATATGTTGAAAGTGGAATGGTTTGAATCGTTTGAAAAATGTGGAAATGGTGGACGTTTGAAAAATGGCCACGGGCCGGCTTTCGACTTGTGGCATATAAAAACAGCAAAAAAATAATGAGCCTTCGGCTACAATCTGAAAGTTAAATCGGAGAAAATGCGGTAGTTTATAAATGAACTAGATGAGGTAATTCCTGAAGGAATTGCATTTGAATGATCCAATGCTGACAGAATGTAGTATGAATGTAAGAATAGTTTGAATGTTGAAGCATTTGAATTTCCAGGAAAACCGGAATTTGGTTTGGAACTTTGGGAAAGACTTAGTTTGAATGTCCAGGATGAGTGGAATATGTTGAAGGTGGAATGGTTTGAATAAGTTGAAAAATGTTGGGATTGTGGAAGTGTGAACAATGGATAATTCATTTGGAATGGGGGAAATGTCTCTAAAAACTGAGAATTCTTGGAAATGCTGGATTTTTTTTTTTTACGGTTTTTGAAAGGGAGCACACAATTCTTGAACAGGCTGAATATTTTGAAGTTGGAACTGTTTGAGTGGGAGTTGTGGAACTTTGAAAAATGTCCCATTCTTTTCAATGGGAAATGAGGGAATTTTTTTGGAAAATGCAAAAAAATGTTAACGTTCTGAATGAGTTGAAATGGTCGGTGTTGGGATTTTTCAAATCGGTCGAGAAATGTTGAAGTAATAACATTTTTAATTGAGAAATGGTATTAAGGAATTTCGGGAAAACCGGGAATTTTTCCAGTTCGAAAAACAACTTAGTTTTTTTGTCCTGATTAAGAGGAATGTTTTGACGGTGGAACGGTTGAAATGGGTTGAAAAATGCGGAAGGAGTAGTCGCCAGAAAAAAGGGTCGAAAAAGGGTTTTAAGAAATTGGAATTCTAGGAATTCCTGGAATATTTTTGGAACATGAAAAAAATGATAGTTTCCATGTCCAGGATGAGTGGAATATGTTGAAAGTGGAATGGTTTGAATCGTTTGAAAAATGTGGAAATGGTGGACGTTTGAAAAATGGCCACGGACCGGCTTTCGACTTGTGGCAGATAAAAACAGCAAAAAAAAATGAGCCTTTGGCTACAATCTGAAAGTTGAGTCGGAGAAAATGCGGTAGTTTATAAATGAACTAGATGAGGCAATTCCTGAAGGAATTGCATGTGAATGCTCCAATGTTGACATAATGTAGTATAAGTGTAAGAATAGTTTGAATGTTTAAGCATTTGAATTTCCAGGAAAACCGGAATTTGGTTTGGAACTTTGGGAAAAACTTATGTTGAAGGTGGAATGGTTTGAATAGGTTGAAAAATGTTGGGATTGTGGAAGTGTGAACAATGGATAATTCATTTGGAATGGGGGAAATGTCCCTAAAAACGGCCAATTCTTGGAAATCCGGGATTTTTTTTTTTTTTACAGTTTTTGAAAGGGACCACACAATTCTTGGAACAGGTTGAGTATTTTGAAGTTTGAACGGTTTGAGTGGGAGTTGTGGAACTTTGAAAAATGTCCCATTCTTTTCAATGGGAAAAGAGGACATTTTTTGGGAAAATGCAAAACAATGTTAACGTTCTGAATGAGTTGAAATGGTCGGTGTTAGAATTTTTCAAATCGGTCGAGAAATGTTGAAGTAGTAACATTTTTAATTGAGAAATGGTATTAAGGAATTCCTGGAATTTCAGGGAAAACCGGGAATTTTTCCTAAAGGAAAAACAACTTCGTTTTTTGTCCTGATTAAGAGGAATGTTTTGACGGTGGAACGGTTGAAATGGGTTGAAAAATGTGGAAGGAGTAGTCACCAGAAAAAAGAGTCAAAAAAGAGTTTTAAGAAATTGGAATTCTGGGAATTTCTGGAATTTTTTTGGAACTTGGAAAAAATGATAGTTTCCATGTCCAGGATGAGTGGAATTTGTTGAAGGTGGAATGGTTTAAATCGGTTGAAAAATGTGGAAATGGTGGAAGTTTGAAAAATGGCCAATTCAATTTGAATGGGAAAAATGTCCCGTAAAACCTGGAATTCTGGGAAAACTGGGAATTTGGGGAATTCGTCAAAGTAAAACCAGCTATTGGATTGGTTTGAATCGGATAAAAAAAAGTGGAAGGTAGAGTGCGCCAAAATCTAGAGAAGAAGTAGAAGTTGAATTAAAAAATAGATACATTTTGGTGTAGAAAACCATGTTAATGGATAAATCAATTGCGGCCCGGTAGCAAATGCGTCATGGACCGGTACCGGTCCCCGGACCGGTGGTTGGGGACCACTGGTTTAGATGACATTCATCCAAGAAAAAGTGGAGGGTTAACCCATTGCTTAGATTAACATTTGATCAAAAATGACGAAAATACATTGTTTTAATTGCCACTTGACTTTTACAATTTGCAATACACACCTGTTCCATTTTAGACCATTTATTTAGAAGTCAGTGATTTTTTGGGGGGTTTATGGGTTCAGTTTTAATTGTGTCCCAGGGGCACTGAAATTGAGTCTTTCTCCAGGAGTGTGCCTATTTCCAAACATACAATATTTTCTTTACGGGGGGTTTGTTACGTCACTAAACATATGAAGTCGGATTTAATCAAAATGTGGTTCAGATTATTCCATTAATATTTAAAAAGAGTTAGCTGTAAATGTTTTCTGGATTTTCAGCAGTCCAACCTGCAGACTTCACAGCCCCCATACGAGGTGGTGCTGTGGTAAATTAATGAAAATTTAAAAGAAAACATTCATTCTTCTATATATTTGTTTACCTGATTGATCGGAATATAAAACAACCCTGAATGTAAGGCGACGCCTCTTTTTAGGAAATTTTTTAAAGATGCCGTTTAACTGACAGGCGCCCAGTTCAGGGTGTAGTCGACCCTTTTCCCTAAGTTATGGTTATGGTATTAGTTACAATTAGGGAGGTACGGTAAATTAGTATAGTACCGCAATGCTAGTGAATCATCCATCCATTTTCTACCGCTTGTCCCTGTCGGAGTCGCGGGGGGTGCTGGAGCCTATCTCAGCTGCATTCGGGCGGAAGGCGGGGTACACCCTGGACAAGTCGCCACCTCATCGCAGGGCCAACACAGATAGACAGACAACATTCACACTCACATTCACAAACTAGGGCCAATTTAGTGTTGCCAGTCAACCTATCCCCAGGTACATGTTTTTGGAGGTAGGAATCATATTCGGTACTATACCGCCTCTAAAAAGTACCGGTATTACATTTTAACAGAAGTGTAGATAGAACATGTTAAAAGAGGTGGCGTCGTGGTAATCTAATGAAAATTAGAAAAAACATTAATTCTTTCAAAAAATGTTTACATGGTTGATCGGAATAAAAAACAAACCCTGAATGTCAGGCGACGCCTCTTTTCAAGACATTTTTAAGATGCCGTTTAACTGACTGGCGCCCAGTTCAGGCTGTAGTCGACCTTTTTCCCTAAGTTATGGTTATGGTATTAGTTACAATTAGGGTGGTATGGTATACCGGTATTAGTATAGTACCGCGATACTAATGAATCATATTCGGTACCATACCGCCTCTGAAAAGTACCGGTATTACATGATTAAATTTTTACAGAAGTGTAGATAGAACACGTAAAAGAGAAAGTAAGCAGATATTAACAGTAAATGAACAAGTAGATTAATAATTCATTGTCTACCACTTGTCCTTAATAATTTTGACAAAATAATGGAATGGAAAATTACACAATATGTTACTGCATATGTCAGCAGCTAAATTAGGAGCCTTTGTTTGCTTACTTACTACTAAAAGACAAGTTGACTTGTATGTTCACTATTTTATTTAAGGACAAACTTGCAACAAGAATCATATGTTTAATGTACCGTCAATTTTTTGGTCAAAATATAGCCAATAATGCAATTTTTTCTGGTCTCCTTTTTTTAGAAAAGTATCAAAGTATCGAAAAACATTTTGGTACCTATACCGGTACCAAAATATTGGTATCAGAACCACTCTAGTTACAATATAATATATCACATATTTCCAATTTCTCATTACAACATGACCGAAGGAGTAGGAAGAAGCAGAGTTTATTTAATACTACTCCTTTTCCGTTTCATAGCAATTTCTAACACATTTGTTGGTTCCCTTCCTTATACAAACAATCAAATAATATCTAAATACATCGTGAATGAAGTTCTTAATCAATTTAGGATGCCAGATTTTGCTCTGTTAGTTTTGTTTCCGTCTAATAATTGACTGCAATAGTATTTCTTTTATGCTCGTAAGATGCTTGTTAGCTTGTTTTGTACTTACTTTTTGCCTCTATAGATATTTGTGTTATAAATGTTGTATATAATGTATTTTTCTTGTTACAAGCATTCTGTAATCCCTTTGCCATCCATGGTCGGTTATTTTTCTTTTGCTTCTTACTAAGTTGTTTCCATAGACTCGTTGTGCGCCGAAGCGATGCCGCTGGCCTGCTAGCATCACGTAGTGCATTGCTACCCAAAACTTGTGGCTCCCGAACCGCATGTGGCTCTTGCGTTCATATATAAGATTGTGTTTTTTTAGTACCGTAATTTCCGGACTATAAGCCGCACCTGACTATAAGCCGCACCAGCTAAATTTAGGGGAAAATACAGATTGCTCCATATATAAGCCGCACCTGACTATAAGCCGCAGGGTTTTGATGTGTAATTACCGTAGTATATAGGGGTTCCTGCTACCATGGAGGGGATTGTCGGGACAGAGATGACTGTTTGGGAACGCAAAGCGTCCCATTTATTAACAATAAATCTTTCAATCATTCAATCAAACTTTCACATCTTTGACATGGCGAACAGCATTCATGCAGAGTACAAATAATACAACGGTGCAAAGTAATACAAAGTGCTCGCCTGTACTTTATCAAAATAACCAGCCTACTGGTATATGAAAAGTCAGTTTTTAATCATTGTGTCATCGTCTTCCTCCTGCGTACTAAAACCACCGAAATCCTCTTCGTCGTGTCAGGGAAGAACAGGCCGTAAATAAGCCGCACCGTTGTATAAGCCGCAGGGACCAGAACGAGGGGGAAAAGTAGCGGCTTATAGTCCGGAAATTACGGTACGTGTTCGGTGAGCGAGACGGTCTGCAAGAGTGGTCACTCTTTTGCACCGTTTTCTGCGGCTGCTGGCGTTTGAACTACAAATAAACGGTAGTAATAACACCCGCTGTAAAACTCTCGGCGGTTAGTATTACAGTATTATTTCAAAATGGTTGAAAAACCGTCATTCATAACTGCACTTTGATGCTGACGGACTGGTGCTAGCTTAAATGCGAATATGTATACAACAAAGATTAACGTCTTTCCCCGTTACGAAATGTCATTTCCTAATCTAAACTTGTCGAAACACATTGTTGTCTAAACAACTGAGCTGCAGTATTCACATTAAACATACAGATTGTGCTATTTTTGCACAAAGTGATCGATAAACTCGACAAGTTAAGACAGGAAGTTCAACAGGAAGTAAATTCACGTGACGTCACTGTGGAAGTCGCTTCCTCGCAGTCCCACTGTCAGACACGGCACAGAAGCCCACCGTGCAGGTTTAACAAGGTTTTTAATGATCATATGTTTCATACAAAGTTTTCTCTCTCAGAACGCGACTTTACAGTCACGTCCGTATCTTCTCTCTTCCTCTGCTTCCGGCAGCTTACTGTTAAAAACAACAGATGATTAGATTAACATGTACCACCTGTGAAATCTAATCACCTGCCAGCTGTGTCTCGCCGTCAGCACATGCCCCGCCCCTGCCCGATGGTGCTCGTCCTCAGCACCCTGGACAGCGGCAGTGACGTTTAACAATATTTGATGTTTCCTCTGCCAAGAAAGTATACTGTGTGGCTATTTATTTTAGTTTTAAAAAAGACACAACTTAGTTAAAATGTTTCAGTTTGTGTATAAGTACTTTTTGAGCACATTCAACAATACCACGATAATAATGACAACTGTGATCATTTTGGTCACAATAACTTTATTCATCCATATTGTTTATTTCTTTGGTTGTGTATATTGAAGGGTGCCCCACACCTCCTTTACAGAGACACAACCTATTTTATTGATTTTGGTTGTGATGTTTTATTCAAGTGCAAAATTTTGCTGACAGATTATATTTTATCTGTATTATTTGTTTGTTTTATTTAACTTGGTTGTTGGAGCCTAAATGCTGTTTAAGTTAATTTACATTTTATGGAAGGTGCTTTATGTTTATTCAGCCAAAATGGGAGTATTTACTTTATTTGCATAATACGAAAATGTATATATTGCATGCTTAGAATAATTATAAGGTACACTTTATTTGTAATTATTACATTTGTCTGAATAATTTGATGACGTACTATTTTATACTGCTTTAATACAGTGAAGAATATGTACCTGTTTAATTGCATTAATGGCAGAAGGATCTTTGTGGTAATATGGTTTGGACACAATGTATTATGGGTAATGGCAGTCAAGTATGGTGGAATCGAGCCACACAGTTTTTTGACCTTACTCTTACTTTTTCTAACTCTTTCTTACTGTCACAAACTCGCTTCATTTTGCCATTCATTTGTTCCCACGTCGTTATTGTTTTACGGTTTTGAATGATTAAGTTGACGAAGTGAACGATACAAAACAAAGCGGAGCGTCTGGCGTTTTGTTTGTTGTTGCCGCAGCAAGCGGGAGCCGGAGAAATTAGAGGAGCGTCAAGCTCAGGCTTCATTAGGAATCTACATTGGTATTTAAAAGTTTACATTTCAATTACAATGTTAAAATATACAAGAAACACAAGTTGATTGCATTTGAAAGGGTATGCTTTCATTATTCGTATGTGTTGTCATTACATCAGTGGTAATTTTGTTCTCAAACAAATGGCAATAATATCGTGTATCGGCAATCATTTGTAGGTCAATATATGATTGAGCAAAATGTGTTATCAGCTCAGGCCTATTAGTTACTGAGATTTTCAAGAAAACAAACAAAAAGTCTGCATATTAATTGCATACCAAATTGAAGAGGGTAGTTTGCCAAACATGTAAGAATACAGTACAACCTGCGGTAAAGCAATATTTTTAAGTGTTATCGCCAATATGCTGTAAGGATGCGCATGCGTGCACACACACACACACACACACACACACACACACACACATAAACTCACGTACACTAATGTACACATTACGAAAACATTTTTGCAGCAGAGCGTTGATTGTGACGTAACACCAATCATTTGTACAGAAATAGTTTTCGTTGATTAAAGTTACTTAAACTACATCAACTTTAACAACCCCCCCACACAGCTGACTCTGACAACAATGAAGTATAAGTGATACAACATTGAATATTAAGAGTATGTGATAGTTTTACTCCTACCTTGTTTACTTCCCTGATTACCTCCTCAAAGTTTTGTAGTCAATCAGAAATAGCTAAAGCAGCTAAAATGTGCCAAACATGGGGAAGTGTGGAGGGAGTGTTTTGCAAATCACCCATCATGCACTGTAGTGAATTTATATATGTGTAATTTTAAATAATATATAGCGCTTGAACGTGTTTTATAATGTCCACAAAGTTCAATGAGGAGGAGGTGTGTTGTGTAATCTGTATTGACTTTATTTGTAGGTTATAGGTAATTTATACCATGGGTTTTCAAATGCAACTCATGGTCATCGACCCTCGCTTCTATCTTTGCCCACAAGGCGGCAGCAAAATCACTCTGTCAATTGACAGGGATCTTGGTTTAAGCAAAAACAAGCCAATCTTCTTGTTAAACTTGTAATGTCTCCTGGCCTCACTGAAGACGCTGGCAGGCCGAATTTGTATCCGCAGGCCATAATTTGGACACCCCTGACTTAGGTCAATAATGTGAGAAGTGGTAGTTTGAATATTAGCATTCCATGCACGTGTGATATGGTCCAGAAGGCCCAGATACAACTTCACAGGGAAAATAGCCTTTTAATGGTCTGATGGGGCAGAGCAGTCAACAAGCCAGTCAAGAGTGATGATGCATAGCTTGACATCCAAAGTATCCTGGAAGAGCAGCCAATGTATCCTGGAAGAGCTGCAGCATTAAAAAATAATCATAGGCTTTTCACTCAAACTATTAAATAAATGTGTCATCGAGGTCATTTTTAATTATTGTATTAAGTTCTTATCTCTCAAGCTACCCAAGGAACAAAGCTGTTGTCTTTCCATATCAGAGAAACTCAGAACATTTGGTGTGGTAGATGAAGGCGAAAAATTACAAACAATAAATCAATTATTTGCTGTATGAATATTTTAATTGAGAGGCTGTGACAATTTGTGATAATTGAGTGTTTTTAATGCTGTGATTATTGAGTTTGGAGTTTATTTCGAACATGCAAGCATACAACATTACACATCACAACTTCCAGTTTCTCTTTTCAACATGTTCGAAAAGGAGTAGGAAGAAGCAGAGTTTATTTAATCCTACCCCTTTTCTTTTACGTAACAGTTGCTAAAACTTTTGTTCACTTCCTGTTCTCAATTTATTCACAATATACTCCATAAGTAATCACAATAAAAAAAATTAAAATAATACTCTGTGAAGTAAGTTACATTTCATACGGTGAGATGAGTAAGATTATTTTGAAAGTGAACGGATGGATGGATGAAATAAATTCAGAATGTTTATCATGGTTCTTTTTCTTTGTACTTTGTAAACACTTTAAGTTCGAAGAGTTTCTTGAAGTGGATTATATTAGTACATTGTTTGATTGCTTTGCTTAATCCATTCCATAATTTAATTCCACATACTGATATACTGAAGGTCTTAAGTGTTGTACGTGCATACAAATGTTTTAAATTACATTTTTCTCTAAGATTATATTTCTCCTCTTTTTTTGAGAAGAATTGTTGTATATTCTTGGGTAGCAGGTTATAGTTTGCTTTGTGCATAATTTTAGCTGTTTGCAAATTCACTATGTCGTGGAATTTCAATATTTTTGATTCAATAAATAAAGGGTTTATGTTCTCTATATACAACATTATGTATTATTCCAACTGATCTTTTTTGTAACACCGTTAATAAAAGAAGTGTACTTTTGTAGTTATTTCCCCATATTTCTACACAATTACATTATAGCAGTAATTCTCAAAGTGTGGTACGCGTACCACTGAATCACTTAAACGTAAAAATACGGCCCGCGGGCCACATGCGGCCCGTTAAGATTTTCAATCCAGCCTGCTGGACGTTCTACATAATTTTTTTAGACCTTTAACATCAAAACTGTCGCCACCATTATGATGTGCAGTGCCGTTCTTAAATGACCGTAAGTCTTGAACTATAGAAAGTATTTCAATGGTCGAAATCTGCACTTCTGGGTGTTATACGATTTATTACCGTAATCTAGGAACAAAGCAGAGTGGGCGGAGTTTGTTTTCAGAGCAGCCAGTCCGAAACGCATGTGGAAGCAAATTTTTACGTGATGATATATCATATTGTAGGTGTTTATTACCCTTGTTTTTTACATTTTTGTTGTGTTTTGCTTGATTGCAAAAGATACACAACTATCGAGACGCTGGTCTGAGAAGTAAAAGAGGAGCGACGTTCATATGTTGTTAATAGAGATATCCGATAAATGCTTTAGAATGTAATATAGGAAATTATCGGTTTCAAAATTATCGGTATCGGTTTCAAAAAGTAAAATGTATGACTTTTTAAAACGCCGCTGTGTACACGGACGTAGGGAGAAGTACAGAGCGGCAATAAACCTTAAAGGCACTGCCTTTGCGTGCCGGCCCAGTCACATAATATCTACGGCTTTTCACACACACAAGTGAATGCCTGCATACTTGGTCAACAGCCATACAGGTCACACTGAGGGTGACGGTATAAACAACTTTAACACTGTTACAAATATGCGCCACACTGTGAACCCACACCAAACAAGAATGACAAACACATTTCGGGAGAACATCCGCACCGTAACACAACATAAACACAACAGAAGAAATACCCAGAACCCCTTGCAGCACTAACTCTTCCGGGATGCTACAATATACACCCCAGGCTACCCCCTACCCCTGCCCCCAATTCAACCCCGCCCATCTCAACCTCCTCATGCTCTCCCTAAGAGAGCATATCCCAAATTCCAAGCTGCTGTTTTGAGGCATGTTAAAAAAAAAAAAGCACTTTGTGACTTCAATGATAAATAAATGATAAATGGGTTATACTTGTATAGCGCTTTTCTACCTTCAAGGTACTCAAAGCGCTTTGACAGTATTTCCACATTCACCCATTCACACACACATTCACACACTGATGGCAGGAGCTGCCATGCAAGGCGCTAACCAGCAGCCATCAGGAGCAAGGGTGAAGTGTCTTGCCCAAGGACACAACGGAAGTGACTAGGATGGTTGAAGGTGGGGATTGAACCCCAGTAACCAGCAATCCTCCGATTGCTGGCACGGCCACTCTACCAACTTCGCCACGCCGCCCCTAATATAATAAATAAAATATAAAAATATAAAATAATATAAAAAAATATAAAAATATATAAATAAAAAATATAAATATATAATATAATATAAACATAAATATAAAAAAATATAAAAATATAAAATATAATAAATATGGCAGTGCCATGTTGGCATTTTTTTTCCATAATTTGAGTTGATTTATTTTGGAAAACCTTGTTACATTGTTTAATGCATCCAGTGGTGCATCACAACAAAATTAGGCATAATAATGTGTTAATTCCACAAATGTATATATCGGTATCGGTTGATATCGGTATCGGTAATTAAGAGTTGGACAATATCGGAATATTGGATATCGGCAAAAAAGCCATTATCGGACATCTCTAGTTGTTAATATTCAGTGTTTTATTGTTCATAGTTAATATTGTAATTCCCACTTTCTTTATTTTCATGTACATTTTGGGTGTCCCTTTCAGTAAAAAACTGTAAAATTCCTTTCCGTTTTTTTTTAGGTGTCTTTCATAACGTTTTTAGAACTCTATCGGACATTGTGACTTTTGGTATTAGTGTTCCTGGAAAAAAAGGGACCCAAACACACATACTGTACAGCAGATTTTTACAGCTAAATGTGTATATATGATTTATACACACACACACATTGGCCCCAAGACACATTTTTTTTCTCTCAATGTGGCCCCCGAATCAAAATATTTGCCCAGCTCTGACTTTAATGTTCAGTGTCACTGTTCAAACTGTGTGCAGTGTTACAGTGGCCAAAAATATGAAATATACTGCCTTGTTTTAAATGATTTAGGCCTACTACGCTACTGTATTTTAATGTTGGTCTTTATTGTGGTACTTGGAGAGCCAAGTTTTTTTTCTTAGGTGGTACTTGGTGGAAAAGGGTTGAGATTCACTGTTGTATGTCGATTTTAGTTAATGCACGGTTATCTCATTGCAACCACAACTCTACTTTTGGGTCGACGCCATCTTTATCGGAGCCAAAGAGTGTACAGAAAACTGACACTGATTTTTTTCTTCTGGGTACTAGCTGCTCGCGTTGTACTGTCCACTTAGTGTTCGACTTTTCCTCCATGATGCGTCAGTGCCGCTGACTCTGTGGGACGGTGTCACGTTGCTACCTAGTCTTCTGCTTGTATTCTGACAGGCGTCACACTTTGTGACACCTGGTTGTCCGTAGTGTAAATACACAAGCAGTCATGTCTTAGAAGGGGATGGCATATCTGTAGGGAGAGAATTACAAGGGGGTAAACATCACAGAAATCGACAGGACTGTTTTGACAAAAATGGATGTCAAACATGCGGGCCGGATCAGGCCTGCAAACGGGTTCAATCCAGATCTGGCCCGCCACATCAGCTGATGTGGCCCGCAAAAGTCGAGTACATTATCTTTTTTTTTTACTAAATGTTTTCCTTCTTTCTGTTTTGACTGCATGCAATTGTATATATATTAAACTTTAATATGATCTAATAATGTAAGAAATATTAAATGTTGTTGAATAATTAAATGTGTATGAAATTAGAAAGGGAAAGTACTTATCAATGAATCTGTAATAATAATGTTGTTAATGTTAATTGATTGATTGATTGAGAAGTTTATTGACATCTTAAAGAATTGAATCCATGTAATGCTTTAAAAAGGCAAAGGGATGGCACAAAACGCCAAAAGGCTTGTTTCCATTGTGGTCCATTAAATATTCATCACATTTTATACATTCAATTAGAGATGTCCGATAATGTTTTTTTTGCCGATATCCGATATTGTCCAACTCCTAATTACCGATTCCGATATCAACCGATACCGATACATACAGTCGTGGAATTAACACATTAGTATGCCTATTTTTGTTGTGATGCCCCGCTGGATGCATTAAAACAATGTAACAAGGTTTTCCAAAATAAATCAACTCAAGTTATGGAAAAAAATGCCAACATGGCACTGCCATATTTATTATTGAAGTCACAAAGTGCATTATTTTTTTTACATGCCTCAAAACAGCAGCTTGGAATTTGGGACATGCTCTCCCTGAGAGAGCATGAGGAGCTTGAGGTGGGCGGGGTTGAGGTGGGGGGGTAGGGGGTAGCGGGGGGTGCAAATTGTAGCGTCCCGGATGAGTTAGTGCTGCAAGGGGTTCTGGGTATTTGTTCTGTTGTGTTTATGTTGTGTTACGGTGCAGATGTTCTCCCGGAATGTGTTTGTCATTCTTGTTTGGTGTGGGTTCACAGTGTGGCGCATATTTGTAACAGTGTTAAAGTTGTTTATATGGTCACCCTCAGTGTGACCTGTATGGCTGTTGACCAAGTATGCCTTGCATTCACTTGTGTGTGTTAAAAGCCGTAGATAGTATGTGATTGGGCCGGCACGCAAAGGCAGTGTCTTTAAGGCACACCCCCAATATTGTTGTCTGGGTGGAAATCTGGAGAAATTTGGGAGAATGGTTGCCTCGAGAGATTTTCGGGAGGGGCACTGAAATTCGGGAGTCTCCCGGGAAAATTGGGAGGGTTGGCAAGTACGACTGGGAGACGCAACTGCTCTGTACTTCTCCCTACGCCCGTGTACCACTCCGTACAGCGGCGTTTTATAAAGTCATAAATTTTACTTTTTGAAACCGATACCGATAATTTCCGATATTACATTTTAAAGCATTAATCGGCCGATAATATTGGCAGTCCGATAGTATCGGACATCTCTACATTTAATAATAAAATATATATAACCGGTAACATGTATATAAAAAATTAAGTTAAAAAAATTGATAAATTATGTACATATACACAGTATACATGTCAGGTGATTTGAAAAACAATATAAACCAAAAAAATATATGTATATAAAAATAACGTAATGTTAGTTAAATTGGTATGAACTTAGGTTAGAAAGTAGTTTTAATCTGTAATAACAAAAAATCTTAGTTATTTTATAATGCTTTTTAAAAATAAAATAAATATCTGACTTATCATTTAATTGTACACTGTAAAAATAAAAATAGGTAAAAAAAAATTTAAACTGTCTGCTCTGCCGCAAGAATTTTGCCGTAAAAAAAAACAGTAGTACCGTTTTTCCATGTACAGTAATTCACCATGAAACAACAATCGTATATATGAGAAAATTAGAAAAATAACGTTAAAAACACAGTGGTACCATTTTAAAATTTATAGAAATTTTCTGTAAAAAAACACGGTCAATTCTACAGAGAAGGTAAAAAAATGATATAATGATCAAATGCATGTGCTATTGTATAATAATATCCCAAGGCGAATCCTTATACATTTATATTCATTTATTACTCACTGTTACAAGTGGCCTTCTGATGGTAGCCATAACTGCGATGTGGCCCTCAGTGAAAACACCCTTGGTTTAAAGACTACGGCTGAGTAAAAACACTATAAGATAGTTCCACTGATCAGCATTTTTCAGCACACAGATTAATTGATTTATTGAAACTTGTATTAGTAGATTGCACAGTTCGGTACATATTCCGTATAATTGACCACTAAATGGTAACACCCGAATACGTTTTTCAACTTGTTTAAGTCGGGGTCCACGTAAATCAATTCATGCCCCACAAAAGTCACTACAAGTTTTAGGAACGCCCCCAACGGTGTTCAACCAATAATCAATCAATCAATTTTTATTTATATAGCCCTAAATCACAAGTGTCTCAAAGGGCTGCACAAGCCACAGCGACATCCTCGGTACAGAGCCCACATACGGGCAAGGAAAAACTCACCCCAGTGGGACGTCAATGTGAATGACTATGAGAAACCTTGGAGAGGACCGCATATGTGGGTAACATATGCCCCCCCGCCCCCCCTCTAGGGGAGACCGAAAGAAATGGATGTCGAGTGGGTTTGACATAATATTGTGAAAGTCCAGTCCACAGTGGATCCAACACATCAGCGAGAGTCCAGTCTATAGTGGGGCCAACAGGAAACCATCCTGAGCGGAGACGGGTCAGCAGCGTAGAGATGTCCCCAACCGATGCACAGGTTAGCGGTCCACCCCGGGTCCCGACTCTGGACAGCCAGCACTTCATCCGTGGCCACCGGACCTGTGCGACTCCCTCTCCATAAGGGAGAGGGGAGCAGATCAGAAAAGAAAAGAAAAGAAACGGCAGATCAACTGGTCTAAAAAGGGAGTCTATTTAAATGCTAGAGTATACAAATGAGTTTTAAGATGGGACTTAAATGCTTCTACTGAGGTAGCATCTCTAACTTTTACCGGGAGGGCATTCCATAGTATTGGAGCCCAAATAGAAAACGCTCTATAGCCCGCAGACTTTTTTTGGGCTCTGGGAATCACTAATAAGCCGGAGTTCTTTGAACGCAGATTTCTTGCCGGGACATATGGTACAATACAATCGGCAAGATAGGCAGGAGCTAGACCGTGAAGTATTTTATACGTAAGTAGTAAAACTTTAAAGTCGCATGTTAAGTGCACAGGAAGCCAGTGCAAGTGAGCCAGTATAGGCGTAATATGATCAAACTTTCTTGTTTTTGTCAAAAGTCTAGCAGCCGCATTTTGTACCAACTGTAATCTTTTAATGCTAGACATAGGGAGACCCGAAAATAATACGTTTTTTTGATTGATTGATTGATTGATTGAGACTTTTATTAGTAGGTTGCACAGTGAAGTACATATTCCGTACAATTGACCACTAAATGGTAACACCCGAATAAGTTTTTCAACTTGTTTAAGTCGGGGTCCACTTAAATTGATTCATGATACAGATATATACTATCATATATACTATCATCATAATACAGTCATCACATAAGATAATCACATTGAATTATTTACATTATTTACAATCAGGGGTGTGGAGGGGGGGATATGGACATCAAGTAGTGGACATAGAGAGAGAGAGAGAGAGAGAGAGAGAGAGAGAGAGAGAGAGAGAGAGAGAGAGAGAGAGAGAGAGAGAGAGAGATCAGAAGGCATAAGAAAAAGAAAAAGTATCTGCATTTGATTGTTTACATTTGATTATTAGCAATCCGGGGAGGGTGTTAGTTTAGGGTTGTAGCTGCCTGGGGGTGAACTTTTATTGCGGTTTTGAAGGAGGATAGAGATGCCCTTTCTTTTATACCTGTTGGGAGCGCATTCCACATTGATGTGGCATATAAAGAGAATGAGTTAAGACCTTTGTTAGTTCGGAATCTGGGTTTAACGTGGTTAGTGGAGCTCCCCCTGGTGTTGTGGTTATGGCGGTCATTTACGTTAAGGAAGTAGTTTGACATGTACTTCGGTATCAGGGAGGTGTAGCAGATTTTATAGACTAGGCTCAGTGCAAGTTGTTTAACTCTGTCCTCCACCTTGAGCCAGCCCACTTTAGAGAAGTGGGTAAGAGTGAGGTGGGATCTGGGGTGGAGGTCTAGAAGTAACCCGACTAGCTTGTTCTGAGATGTTTGGAGTTTAGATTTGAGGGTTTTGGAGGTGCTAGGGTACCAGGAGGTGCATGCGTAATCGAAAAAGGGTTGAACGAGAGTTCCCGCCAGAATCCTCAAGGTGCTTTTGTTGACCAGAGAGGAAATTCTGTAGAGAAATCTCGTTCGTTGGTTAACCTTTTTGATTACCTTGGTTGCCATTTTATCACAGGAAAGGTTAGCCTCTAGAATGGAACCTAGGTAGGTGACCTCATCTTTCCTGGTGATAACAATGTCACCTACTTTTATGGTGAAGTCATTGACTTTCTTAAGTTTGATGTGGGACCCAAACAGGATGGATTCTGTTTTACCCAAGTGTATGGATAGCTTGTTGTCAGCGAGCCAGGTGCAAGTTCTACAGAGCTCAGCACTGAGGATTTTCTCCACCTGTGACTTGTCCTTGCCGGATACCAGCAAGGCAGAGTCATCCGCAAACAAAAACAATTCACAGTCGCATGCCGATGACATGTCGTTTATGTATATTAGGAACAGTAAAGGTCCCAATATACTGCCTTGGGGGACTCCACAGCTCACCGAGAGGGGGGGGGACACGGTGCCGTTCACCTCTACCACCTGCTCCCTCCCCTCCAAGTAAGATTGCATCCAGCTCCAAGAGGTTTTGTTAAATCCGATTGCTCTGAGCTTATCCAACAGTATAGCGTGGTTAACGGTGTCAAAGGCCTTCTGAAGGTCCAGCATGACCATGCCGCAGTATTTGCCCGCGTCCACCTCATGTTTGATGTGGTCGGTCAGATAGAGAAGGCATGTGTCAGTGGAGTGGTTAGTTCTGAAGCCGGATTGGAATTTGTACATGAGTTTATTAGTGGCAAGGTAACTATCGACCTGTTCATAAACTATTTTCTCCATTACTTTCGAAACGGAACTGAGAATAGAAACAGGTCGGTAGTTGCCAGGTTCCAATTTGCTTCCTTTTTTAAAGAGGGGAGTTACTCTTGCTATCTTAAAATCTTTTGGTACTTGGCCTTGTGTAATTGATAGGTTTATTATGTGCGTTACAGTAATCGAGACGAGATGTAACGAACGCATGGATAATGATCTCAGCGTCGCTTGTGGACAAAATGGAACGAATTTTAGCGATATTACGGGGATTAAAGAAGGCCGTTTTAGTAACACTCTTAATGTGTGACTCAAACGAGAGAGTTGGGTCGAAGATAATACCCAGATTCTTTACCGAGTCGCCTTGTGTAATTGTTTGGTTGTCAAATGTTAAGGTGGTATTATTAAATAGATGTCGTTCGGCAGCACAGCCCGCCCCCGAAAAGGTGTCTAAAGAACTAAACCTGCTCAGGTAGTTTTTGGTGGAAACACAGGGGTAACTTTATTTACCCGCGTAAGTGGAAAAAGGCCTAATGTGACTGTGTCCTTACAATTTTTCAGTCTAGTCCGATTTCTCTGTTCATCGAGATAAGAAAAAAGGTTCAGGGCCAATGAGAAAGCACCACTTTCTGCATATTTATAGTCTCATTGGTTCTGTAAATGCCCCATTTGTAATCCAATCATATTAGTATAATAGCCCTGCTTTATGATGCTCTGTAACTTCCAGGCTTTTGAATCTAAAGCTCTGCAGTCTACACAGATTGTTTTAGCCTGCAATGTTTCTTCATTCAAACATTGTTGCACACAGTCTCTCCTTGGGAATGACTTTAATTGAGTGCTTAATAAGACTCACACAGAAACCAACTTCTGAGGGGATTTTGAGCTGTGGGACTGCTGAATTATTAATTGGGCTTATATAAGATCTCCAAACATTTTCGTTCCGAAAAAAAAAGAAAAAAGAAATACAATTTTCAAAGATATGCCTCATGTGTGTTACTGATGGATTTACTTGCAATTATTTGAATGCAGATTTGTCTTCTGTTGTTTTTGTGCGAGGGGGTGCTGTTTTTGTTAGCTTTGCTTGAATCTATATTCGGAAGTGTGGTTAGCACATCTGCCTGACAGCCGGTTGGCTCTGGCTTTGAAACTCAGAGCTCTTTGACACCTTTTTAACTTTGGATTTGGTGAGCTATGCAATAAATTAATGTTAACTTGTTTGAATTTCCAGGTGAAAAGAAATGAGTCACCATCTTTCATTTTGAAGAGTCATAATCTTCTTGTCAGAATTTTCCTTCATACCGTCGGTACACGTCTAAATATACGTCTAAGTCGCGGTTTGAAATCAACCAATCGATCAATCAAAGTTTATTTATATAGCCCTTAATCACAAGTGTCTCAAAGGGCTGCACACGCCACAACGACATCCTCGGCTCAGATCCCACATCAGGGCAAGAAAAAACTCAACTCAATGGGATACAATGAGAAACCTTGGAGGGGACCGGTGCAATGGATCCTTCAGGTTATGGTTGCACGATTAATCGACATCGACATCTAGATTTTTAATCAGTGCGATTACAGCCATGTTCGCCAAACAAACACGTTTTCTTCAAACAGGCAGAAAGACGTCTCACCCTTTGCGTTGCCCTCAGCACCTGAGCGTGCTCAGGCGGTCTGCAGAAAGCCAAACATTTTTGGATGTAAATTATTTCATATTGTTCTAATGTGTGGCACCTTATCCTCCACTCGACACCCCCCGTTCCGGACAGGCTAACCTCCTCCAACCTCCGAGGACAAAGCTACGAACAATGGGAGACCGGGCTTTCTGCTACGCCGCTCCCAGTCTGTGGAACGCTCTCCCTGGCCACCTGAGGGCACCACAGACTGTGGAGGCTTTTAAAAAAAAGGCTTAAAAACCCTTCTTTTTAAGAAAGCCTTTTTTTTTTTAGATATATGCATACTAGTTCTAGCTATTTGGCTGTTCTAGTTTTTATTATTGGTTTTTTTTTATTTATGTTTTTATTTTTATTTTTTCATACACTGTAGCACTTTGAGGTTGTTAACTCAATGTAAAGTGCTTTTTTTACAAATAAAATATATTATTATTATTATTATTATTATTATTACCTTGAGACAAGAATGTGTTGATATACAGTCTAAGAGTAACATGTCTTCCTTCAGTCATTATATTCACGGTTTAATGCATTTTTATGAATAAAAGATAAACATTTGTATCTTGTTACATCCCTAATGGTATGTAAGATTACAATCTGTGTTATTGAATGTTAAAATAGTCACCAAACATGCTGAAAAATGTAACTATAAATACACATGTAATACTATACCAAATTTAGAGAAAATAATGTGTCTAAGGGCCGGTATATCGATTTTTAGGAACACTAATACAAAACCTCACAATAATGTCTGAATGTTAAAAACGTCATGACTGACTGCCTGAAAAAACGGAGTGAAATTTTACATTTTTTTTACTGAATGAGACACCCAGAATGTACATAAAAATAAAGAATGTAGGATTTATAATATTAACTATGAACGATAAAACACTGAATATTGACAACATATGAATGTCACACCCCCTCTCGATTGACATATTTTACAATCAAGCGAAACGCAACAAAAATGCAACAAACACAGCAAAATATGAACGCGAAGGGTAAGAAAACCCCACCTACTATCTGATATATCACTAAGCTTTAGAACTTTGTTGTAAAAGTCTCCTTCCGCGTCTTTCCCCGACACCCGCACTCTGTGGAAATGCTCCCCACCCACACTGATTGTTGCCTCGTCTGAGCTGCTGTGACTTACATTACCATAATAACTAGTTGTGGAGGTCTCGTGCCTCCGGGTTCCTTGGACCACCAATGACGGACATGACAGCCCCGCTCATCTTTCTTAACAATGATTTATTTTGCAATAAATGTTCTTTTCAGTCCTTTCTGTCCGTCTCGCTCTCACTCTCGTTCGTGCTCGTTTTTCTGTTCCACCATCAACAACAACTCTCTCCTCTCCTTCCCGACTGTTGCCTTTAACAGAGTGACAAGTGATCAGACAAACACTCACAGCTGGGTCATCTACGCACCTGTCGCTAATCTCAAAGCCGGTCCTGGCACACCCCGCTTCGCTGCAGGTCCACAGGCCACGCCCCCCACACACTAGTATATCATGCAAAAGCGCAGATTCCAACCATTGAAAAAAACCTTCTATAGTTCAAGACTTACGGTCATTTGAAAACATCACTGCACATCATAATGGCAGCTATAGTTTCCATCTTAAAGATCTAAAAAAAATATTTCGGAATGTCCGGCGGGCCCGATTGAAAAGCCCCGGGCCTTAATTTGCCCAGGTCTACCGTACGCAATAGTATGCTAAAAGTAATCATACAACACAATCCAAATCTTATAAGAGTGTTAATGCAAGGAATTGATGTACAATAAAAGTGAAGTTCAGTTGTCATAAGTTTGTGATCAACGGTGACTTATCTTCATGTGTCTATTGTGTATGGGGTGGAAGGACATTTCCTCTGCGGCACGGCAGCTCCCCAAAGTAACAGAGAGTGATTGAATACTCAGGAATGTGGACTGAAGACTGGGATTGATGAAGCCGGTGCACTGAAGATGTGTAGGACTGTAGCTCTGACTCGGGAGACAACTCAGAGGCCACTGAAACATAGAGCACTTAGAACCGAATTACTCTCACCTTTAGCTACCAAGAACATATGATGACTTTCCCAGAACATGGATTGCCCTGACCTCCATATCTCATGCGAGTCACATAATATTCAGCTATACAGGCAGGTTGTCGGCAATGCATGGGTGGGTTGCAATGAAATAACTATGCCGAGAGTTACTACTCATTTTTAACGCTTTAATGTTGCATATTCCTCTTTGCATAGGTCAACGGTTTGATTTTATTTGGAAAAAATACAAGTCGGGGGAAGTCAGTGCAGAACTGTACTCAAATCCTGACCCGGGTGTTGTTGAAATTGGCGAGTTGGTAAAGCTATGAGATTATCAAGATACCTCTCACACATTTAAACGTACACTATATAAAACGTGACTCATTTATCAGTTCCTTCATAAAGTCATAAAAGTCTTCACTCTTCATAAAATGTTTGTACTTAAAGGCCTACTGAAATGATTTTTTTTTATTTAAACGGGGATAGCAGATCCATTCTATGTGTCATACTTGATCATTTCGCGATATTGCCATATTTTTGATGAAAGGATTTAGTAGAGAACATCGACGATAAAGTTCGCAACTTTTGGTCGCTGATAAAAAAAAGCCTTGCCTGTACCGGAAGTAGCGTGACGTCGCAAGTTGAAAGGCTCCTCACATTTCCCCATTGTTTACACCAGCAGCGAGAGCGATTCGGACCGAGAAAGCGACGATTACCCCATTAATTTGAGCGAGGATGAAAGATTCGTGGCTGAGGAACGTGAGAGTGAAGGACTAGAGTGCAGTGCAGGACGTATCTTTTTTCGCTCTGACCGTAACTTAGGTACAAGGGCTCATTGGATTCCACACTTTCTCCTTTTTCTATTGTGGATCACCTATTTGTATTTTAAACCACCTCGGATACTATATCCTCTTGAAAATGAGAGTCGAGAATGCGAAATGGACATTCACAGTGACTTTTATCCCCACGACAATACATTGGCGAAGCACTTTAGCTACGGAGCTAGCGTGATAGCATTGGGCTTAACTGCAGATAGAAACAAAAGAAATAAACCCCTGACTGGAAGGATAGACAGAAAATCAACAATACTATTAAACCATGGACCTGTAACTACACGGTTAATGCTTTCCAGCTTGGCGAAGCTTAACAATGTTGTTGCTAACGACGCCATTGAAGCTAACTTAGCTACGGGACCTCACAGAGCTATGCTAAAAACATTAGCTATCCACCTACGCCAGCCAGCCCTCATCTGCTCATCAACACCCGTGCTCACCTGCGTTCCAGCGATCGACGGAGCGACGAAGGACTTCACCCGATCATCGATGCGGTCGGCGGCTAGCGTCGGATAGCGCGTCTGCTATCCAAGTCAAAGTCCTCCTGGTTGTGTTGCTGCAGCCAGCCGCTAATACACCGATCCCACCTACAGCTTTCTTCTTTGCAGTCTCCATTGTTCATTAAACAAATTGCAAAAGATTCACCAACACGGATGTCCAGAATACTGTGGAATTTCAACGATTGACGTCACGCGCATACGTCATCATCCAAAGACGTTTTCAACCGGAAGTTTCGCGGGAAATTTAAAATTGCACTTTATAAGTTAACCCGGCCGTATTGGCATGTGTTGCAATGTTAAGATTTCATCATTGATATATAAACTATCAGACTGCGTGGTCGGTAGTAGTGGGTTTCAGTAGGCCTTTAATTGGCAAAACATATCGATATGGCAATTTATCCCGATACCTTTTATCATGATATAAATCGATTTTTTTTGTTAAAAAGAATTTTGAGGTGAGTCATGTTTTGTGCCGATTTTAACTCTAGGACAACTTCCGCACCTTCGCTCCGCAAAGTGTCGTCGTACTGCTGCCTCGCTGTGTGGGGTCAGTGGTGAGCAGGCAGTATAAGAAGTCAACAGTTGAAAAGTAGAGGACTTTTTTTTTTTTTTTACACTTAAGTGACTAGAAACGACACACAAACAACAGCTTTGCAATAAATGAAAATTGATCATTTGAATTTTATAGTTTTTTTTTTTACTCATTTGTTTAATGAATTATTACTGTTATCTATTGTACCTATACCGTATTTTTCGGACTATAAGTCGCCGTTTTTTTCATAGTTTGGCCGGGGCTGCGACTTATACTCAGGAGCGACTTATGTGTGAAATTATTAACACATTAGCGTAAAATATCAAATAATATTATTTAGCTCATTCACGTAAGGGACTAGACGTATAAGATTTCATGGGATTTAGCGATTAGGAGTGACAGATTGTTTGGTAAACGTATAGCGTGTTCTATATGTTATAGTTATTTGAATGACTCTTACCATAATATGTTACGTTAACATACCAGGCACGTTCTCAGTTGGTTATTTACGCGTCATATAACGTACACTTATTCAGCCTGTTGTTCACTATTCTTTATTTATTTTAAATTGCCTTTCAAATGTCTATTCTTGGTGTTGGGTTTTATCAAATACGTTTCCCCCAAAAATGCGACTTATACTCCAGTGCGACTTATATATGTTTTTTTCCTTCTCTATTATGCATTTTCGGCCGGTGCGACTTATACTGCGGAGCGACTTATACTCCGAAAAATACGGTACATAACTTGTATTTTAGGCTTAAAATAATCAGTGAAGTATGTAGAATATCGCACTACATCACAATTACCATGAATTGATTAACGTGGACCCCGACTTGTTGAAAATAAGTTGAAAAACTTATTCGGGTGTTACCATTTAGTGGTCAATTGTACGGAATATGTACTGTACTGTGCAATCTACTAATACAAGTTTCAATCAATCAATCAATTTCAAAACATTGCAATACTGTATCGTTTCATGACTTAAGTATTGTGATATGTATCGTACCGTGAAGTACTCGCCAAGAGTCCCCCTAAATGTAAATGTTTTAAATACATTATGTTTTTGTCTTAATGTTAATGATAGAAAATATAGTAAAGTCTATCATAGTAAATAATGTTGTTGTTAATTGATTTTTACCCTGAGTCATCAGTTCTGGTTTTTGGTTCGGATGGTTCCAAGTTCATTTTACTTGGGGTGGTTTTTGCAGCGTGAAGCCTCCAGGATATTAATCAGTACCTCCCAAATCTAGTCCTGCCTCAGATGCAGGAGTTTAAGTATCTCAGTCTATTGTTCACTAGTAAAAGATGGATGGATTTCTCGGTTGATTGACTATATGTTCTGGCTGTTTGTCTTCCAAGTGACGGAAACTCATTTTTAACTACTCTCTGAACACCTGTACAGTCTCCAATAAAAAAAATATGAAGACGCTAAATTTTACAAAGACAACGCCACTGAGAGGATTGCAAATATATCAACTTGAAACAATGGAAAAATGCTCTGGCAGTGGTTTATATTTCATTATTGCTTATTTTGCTGTCAATCAAAAAGGGATTCAGTCTTAGACGGATCATCCAGTCATCATGTGGAAGCTCAGTGTCCAGGCCAGCCGAGGCCGAGCCCACTTTCCATAAACTTCCAGAGACGCTCAGCGTTTGACGGGCGGTACAAAGCCCAATATTTATTCAGTAACGGTCTGGTTTGGCCGCAGTGGAATAACTCACTCTATGCTCCCCCATTGTAGTCAATTGACGCTCAGCTTTTAACATTGTTCAATGCACTCTGACGCTGCGAATGAATGAGAAGAAAGTCTGCACAAATGTTGAACACATTCTAACTAGAGATGTCCGATAATGGCTTTTTTGCCGATATCCGATATTTCGACATTGTCCAACTCTTAATTACCGATTCCGATATCAACCGATACCGATATGCACAGTCGTGGAATTAACACATTATTATGCCTAATTTTGTTGTGATGCCCCGCTGGATGCATTAAACAATGTAACAAGGTTTTCCAAAATAAATCAACTGAAGTTATGGGAAAAAAATGCCAACATGGCACTGCCATATTTATTATTGAAATCACCAAGTGCATTATTTTTTTTAAACATGCCTCAAAACAGCAGCTTGTAATTTGGGACATGCTCTTCCTGAGAGAGCATGAGGAGGTTGAGGTGGGCTGGGTTGGGGGGGGCGGGGTTTGCGTAGGGGGTAGCGGGGGTGTATATTGTAGCGTCCCGGAAGAGTTAGTGCTGCAAGGGGTTCTGGGTATTTGTTCTGTTGTGTTTATGTGCGGTGCGGATGTTCTCCCGAAATGTGTTTGTCATTCTTGTTTGGTGTGGGTTCACAGTGTGGCGCATATTTGTAACAGTGTCAAAGTTGTTTATACGGCCACCCTCAGTGTGACCTGTATGGCTGTTGACCAAGTATGCATTGCATTCACTTGTGTGTGTGAAAAGCCGTAGATATTATGTGATTGGGCCGGCACGCAAACGCAGTGCCTTTAAGGTTTATTGACGCTCTATACTTCTCCCTACGTCCGTGTACCACTCCGTATAGCGGCGTTTTAAAAAGTCATAAATTTTACTTTCTGAAACCGATACCGATAATTTCCGATGTTACATTTTGAAGCATTTATCGGCCGATAATATCGGCATTCCGATGTTATCGGACATCTCTAATTCTAACGCATACAGTATTTCCCACAGATAGCCAATATACGTGTGCTTATATTTTCTTTTAAAAGGCAAAAACATGTTACACATACACTACGCTGCTGCCCACTGCTCCCCAAGGGGATGGGTCAAATGCAGAGGATAAATTTCACCACATCTAGTGTGTGTGTGACAATCGTTGGTATCTTTAATCTTTAATCTTTAATTTAAAAAACAATCTGTGTTATCAGCGATTAGCATTAACAATTAATTAATGTTTACTTTTATCATATCGTTTTGCTTAATTGTTGCTGCGTGTTTTATTACTACAATGTAACACAGGCTGTACTTTCAGTGTTTCCCATAAACTGCCAAGATACCTGTGGCGGTGGGGGCGTGGCTATGGGCGTTGTCACCATGACATCATCGAGTAATTTGCATAATTTACTACAATGATATGATTTTCTCTAAAAAGGCTCAAAAAATGTATACTTACCAATTAATAATAACAGTTTTGTTTTAAACGTCCATCCATCTATCCATTTTACAATATAATTACAACACTTTATGTACATATTTATATACAGATTTGAACAATAAGTTATTCACTGAAATATATTTATTAATTGTGGTTCTTACAAAAAATATATCTTATAAAATATAAAAGATAAAATGTCTCTTAAAGCTCTGCCCCTTTAATTAGTGCATACTAAATAATTTAACTTTAGCCTACTACTACAACCATATTATTTACCAGCAACATAAAGTGAAACAGAGGCAGAGGTGTCCTGCCACAGTCAGTAACAAATAAACAGAAAACAGTAGTGGTCAAATACAAATAAGGCAACAAGAGAAGTATCCTACACTTCTCTTTTGTAAAGTAAATCTGAACAGCCGATATGGGCATCTACATCAACTATATGATTTGCCTGAGAAGCTGGACAGGACAAAAAAATAAATAAAAAAATATTAATATATATTTATTTGTATTTTATTTTATTTGTGGCGGACGTAATTATTTCATGGCGGGGCGCCACAAATAAATGAATGTGTGGGAAACACTGACTTTGCACACCCCTGGTGTACTGATATAGCCTGTTGCTCAAACTCTTAATTTGAAAACAAATAGTGCACTCAATGCAACTTATGGAATAACATTTATTACCTGGAAGGTGAAGTGTTTCTGTATTACACAATCTTAAAAAAATTAAAATAAATTAAAATAATATATTTTCTTTACCTTCTTTTGTGGCGTCCTTAAATCTGCTTATTGCGGTCCATCAGAAGTAAATGGGAAACACTGCACATATTTAGTCAAATGTAAACACAATACCACATATTTGACCGCTTATTTTTTGACATTTCACGGGACGCTGAGCTTCCCTTAAAGTCAGAGCAATCGCCACTGACCCTCCCCTACAGTTTGGTCACAAGCTTTGGGTAGTGACCCAAAGGGCAATATCGTAGATTCGGGCGAAATGAGCTTCCTTTGAAGGGTGGCTGAGCACATTCTTAGAAATAGAGTGAAGAGCTCCATTATCCAGGCGGGAACGAGTATCGAGCCGCTGCTTTCCACATCGGTAGGAGCCAGTTAAAGTGGAGCCAGATGCCTCCCAGGCGCCTCCCAGGTGAGGCTCACCAGGGATAAGACCCTGAGGTAGACCTAGTTAGGTATTCCTCTGTGTACTTCCCATTAAACGAAAGGAGGTGGCTGGAGACACAGAAGTCTGGGTCTTCTTAGACGACGACTACCATGTGACCCAAACCAGAAAGGTGACAAAAATTAGATGGATGTTGTTGTTTTTTTACATTTATTTACATTACATTTTGGTCACCGTAATTATAATAATGTAATTCAAACATTTAATTACTAGCCCGGGATTAGCGCAATGATGCCTATGGTCTTGGTTTACCTCAATAGTCTATACATCCGGTTTCCTTGCAGTATCCAAGAACATTTCCAACATTAAAAATACAACGTGTAAAATGTGCAGAAAGCAATGTGCTAACATTTTTGGCACATTAAATTGCTGTAAGTGCTTCATGTGAAATATTAATTAGGGTAGCGGCCTCTCGCCGTAGGCCGGCTGGCGCTATCCCTGCTAGGACTGGCAGGTAGAACACGGGGGTGGGTTTCAGGCAGCCACTTATGATCCGGAGGGCATTGTTGATGGCTGTATCGACCTTATTGGCATGTGGGCTTCTACACCAGGTTGGGGCACAGTACTCAGCTGCAGAGAATACGAGGGCTTGTGTGGAGATACGTAGTACCTTGGCCGAGGCCCCCCAGGTTGTACCAGCTAGGCGCCGGATGAGTGAGACCCTTGCTGTTACTTTAGCCCTCACTTCATCCAAATGTTGTTTGTAGGACAGTGTCCTGTCCAAGCGTACGCCCAGGTACTTTGGGGCCTGCTGGAACTCCAGGGGTTTGTTGTCCACTAAGATCTCCAGCTCCCTTCTTGCTTCCCTGTTGCAGAGGTGGAATGCTGCTGATACAGTCTTTCCCTTACTGAGCTGCAGTCGCCAGCTTCGAAAGTAGGCAGCCAGGACGTCCATGTCCTGATTGAGACCCTCTTCAACCGCCTTCCATGTGGGCCGGTGTAGCATGATGGCTAGGTCATCCGCGTATCCATACCTTCTAGATGTCGTCACTGGTAGGTCAAAGATGTAGATGTTGAAGAGCATCGGTGAGAGGACAGACCCTTGTGGGACCCCGTTTCTCAGCCTCCTGAGCCTGCTGCGCTGGCCATCACTGGTCTGGAGAATGAAGCTGCGGTTTGACAGCATCTCCATGATGAAGTTGACCATATGACGGTCCGGGATTGTTCTCACGCAGTTGTGGACAAAGGGGTGTACCTCGTCCCATCCTTTCTTGTGAATGACTGAGCATTTTTTGGGAAGCTGTTTTTATACCCAATCATGGCACCCACCTGTTCCCAATTAGCCTACACACCTGTGGGATGTTCCAAATAAGTGTTTGATGAGCATTCCTCAACTTTATCAGTATTTATTGCCACCTTTACCAACTTCTTTGTCACGTGTTGCTGGCATAAAATTCTAAAGTTAATGAATATTTGCACAAAAAAAAAAGTTTATCAGTTTGAACATAAAATATGTTGTCTTTGTAGCATATTCAACTGAATATGGGTTGAAAAAGATTTGCAAATCATTGTATTCCTTTTATATATACATCTAACACAATTTCCCAACTCATATGGAAACGGGGTTTGTAATCGATATCAATGAAAAATGTGTTCGAAGTGATCACTGATCACTGATCAGTGGGAGTGACTTTCTAACAGCCCATCTGGTAGCAGTATCAACTATCAGGGTTGGTTGCGCCATCTTGTTGTCTCACAGTAGATTATTCAGTGAGAAGTGGAACTAAAAATGACTGCTGCATATAAGTCACTTTGAGAGTATGGCAGTTTTTTTGATTTTTAAAAAAACAGACGGTCGTTAGCCCAATATGCTCTGTAAATTATGCAAGGTGCTCGTACCCGCCAAACCGGTAACACCACACCAATTTAGCCATGCTCACCCTTTCGAGCACAGGCGTAACTTCCTGGCACTAAGTATGCAGAAAAAAGTTCATGTCAGGTTCCTCTATGTTTACATTTTCACACTTTGCACTAGTTTGTTACACTTTATTAATCATTTCTTCCTTCTGTTTTTCACCCTGATTTCCTGAGGTCATTGTTAAGTGTTCAAAGTGATTTAAAATGTTGTTTATATTGATTGTTTTTTCATGGTTGTGTTGACATTTCCTTTCCTTTCTGCCTCGATAGCTGAGGGGGTGTTATGTTGAAATGCTATATTAAATGTTAACATTTATTATATTTTTTCTCCTGGTCCTTATTTTTTATTGGTCATCAAAAATGTCAAGAATAATTGATATTGACTGATAGAAAACACTTATATCGTGATACAGTTTTCAACCATACCGCTCGGCTTGCAGCATATTTTTGTCTGTTTTAACATAATCTTTGTTGCTTTGACGTTTTTCCGCTGTAAAGAGCCTCTATCCAGGTGTTGATTGGCTATACTAGTACAGCAAGTATGTCAACACATTTAATTTAACATAAATCGTGAGACAACTTCCCAGATTTTTTGGCAAAGTGACACTAATGGTGCCTTCCATTTGTACAGGGAGGTCGGAATTTCAACTGAAATGCTCCTCGAGGTCGGATTTCCGACTCGGAAAGTCGGCGCATTCTCACCACTCCATTGTCCCGATACCAATAATTTGGTACCGGTACCACAATGTATGATGTAACCCGGGTGACAAAACCCCATTAAATATCCTTTCTATTTATTTATTTATTCGTCGTCTAAGCTGTCCTTGCGTGCGTCGTTACGTCACACGGTCACATGACCTAACACGGCTGTCAGAATAGCATAAAACCCGGAAGTGGGCTGCTACCGGTGAGAGCGAGAGGGACACGCTGTGTGAGGTTGCTGCAGGAGCCGACTACCGGAGCCGTGGGTCGTCCCGCGGGAGTGTTTGAGTGTGATTTATCTGCGGAATTGGCCAGGTTGGATGGCGAGCTTAGAACCCGAACTAGAGTCTGAAGTTTTATGCCTGGAACCGAACCAACCAACTGAACTGAATCCACCCAACCGAGGCCCGGGCGGGTAGGAGGCTCCTTAGCAGCCACCCTCTGTTTTCCTTCTTTTTTCATCAAAACGCAACGTGTTCATTACGGTCCTCCTGAACATTCACCTTTCCCCCGTCCCTTCACTAAAACCCCTCTGGACACTGCCACCACAACGTGGACTTTGCGGGGCCGTTCTAATGAACTTTGATATTGTGTTGCGCCTATACCATCGTTGGTAGAAAACTAAGGATTGAATTAAGTACACAGTTTGTTGTGAATATTGAATGTTTCTGTCAACTTGTGGAATATGTGAATGTCTATTTGAATTTACATGTTAATGTTTGTTTGTTATTTTTCCTTTTATTCTTTAATATAATTTGGTACCATTTAAACTTGAAACCTGTGTTCAGTCTTTATTACTCTCCATTCCTAGAGCTGAATTTAGTTTCTTCTGATCTAGCCCAGACATCTCATTAACTGTTTTATTTAGTACTTGTACAGTGCTTTATTAGAGTAACATACCGGTTACGATATCAATACTTTTTGATGCTTTTCCAAATAAAGGGAACTACGAAAAGGTGTAAATTTTGGCTTTATTTTAATAAAAAATCTTGCAATACAATAAATAAATTCCTATTTCACTCAAAGAAGAACTTTAGAAGGTTAAAATGATAAATTAAAGGGCATTAAAAACATTGTGTTTATCCTATTCTCACCACCCCATTGTCCCGATACCAATAATTTGGTACGGTACCAAAATGTATACTACTTTTCGAGACTTTTCGATACTTTTCCAAATAAAGGGAACTACGAAAAAGTGTAAATTTTGGCTTTACTTTAATAGAAAATCTTGCAATACAATAAACAATTCCGTATTTCACTCAAAGAAGAATTTTAGAGGTTAAAGTATAAATTAAAGGTAATTAAAAATGTAAAATTTTCCATATTCTGCCATAATCAAGGATTAGATTAGAATATAATTTAAAAAAAAAGCTCTATTTACATTATATTAAATACTTCATTATTTATGGTTGCCAATCCTGGTATGTGCTTTAAGAACAATATAATTATTAGTAAGTACTAAAAACAAAACTATGGATACATGTACCCAGATAAGCCATGTAGCAGGTAAAACACACTTTTGTTAAAGATAAAACACAAATTGTAGCAATTTGTTTCAAAATTCAGTCATTTTACCTGCACTAGTTGAAGTTAGATGGGCGGTCTTAACTCTGCTAATATTTGGCATCCATCCAAGCAGCTGTGTGCGCGTCTACGTATCTACATATTTTGTATATACATAACTTATGAGAGTACCGTACAGTATGTGTGTTTGCGAGAATGTTAACATGTGAATACGGCGTGGCGAAGTTGGTAGAGTGGCTGTGCCAGCAATCGGAGTGTTGCTGGTTACTGGGGTTCAATTCCCACCTTCTACCTTCATAGTCACGTCCGTTGTGTCCTTGGGCAAGACACTTCACCCTTTGCCTCTGATGGCTGCTGGTTAGCGCCTTGCATGGCAGCTCCCGCCATCAGTGTGTGAATGTGTGTGTGAATGGGTAAATGTGGAAATACTGTCAAAGCGCTTTGAGTACCTTGAAGGTAGAAAAGCGCTATACAAGTATAACCCATTTATCATTTATTTATTAAATGACGTCAGAAAGTGAGTGGGCGAGTACAGAGAGAGAGAGGAGCGCACATGCACTGCGCAGTAGAGTGATGAACGGGTCCGGTTGTGTCCTGCAAAACTAGTAATAAAGCAACCAGATTGTCACAAATCGGCGGCCTCGAATCCTCACCGGAAAGCGGTAAAGTGAACATCTCCCCTGAGCTCCTCTACTACAGTCTGCACTGCACCGGAGCAAACAGCAGGACAGGTGTAACATATAACATTATTACCTGTCACTCTTTATAACTCCTTGTGTAGTTCTGAATGATTATTTAAATGTTAACCTAAGTTTCAAGCAAAGGCGGTAATACTAATCGCCACATTTGGCAAGGAATGTTTAAAGCGTCACCTTTACCGTTGGTTTTGAAGCCCAAATACCTCCATATTGTACTTCACGCACACTCTTTATTAACCAGTAGAATTGTCGTTTTTCGCCATTCCTCCCCACCACGATATTATTGCTTGTATGCACTTTGTGTGTGCGTTTTGACACACTCAACATCTGTAGCTGTCAACACTCAATATAGCTTCTGGTCCGTCACTCAAATACGTCTGTGCAACATAAACACAAATAATTATTCCTGTTGTTACACAACACACACACACATAACATGCTCTTTGATTGTATTGTTTTTTTTATGATATATTTGATAGGATATCATGTAAAAGGTATGTGCTCTGCACATGAATGCCATATTTTAATAACATTTCCAGCTGAGTGTAATTGTAATGTATAGAAACACAGTGATGGATCGGTGTGCACTTGACAAGAAGATGACATAATTGCATTTCACAATGCACTGCTCACATAGTTGGCTTGTTGAAGGCTTAAAAAAACAAACAGGTATTGATAAAAGACTTCCTGTCCTGAGATGTCACAGTACATCATGCCAACGTAAAAGCTCATTGAAATACATTGTTTTTACATCTTTATTTCCACACATTACATGTAGTACCGATAAGAGTACTGATAAATACCGGTATCGATAAAATCCTAATTTTAATGTACATATGGGGTGTCCCATTCAGTAAAAAACTGTAAAAAATGTATTCGGATAAGCAGATAAGCAGATTTTTACAGCTAATTGTATATATATAATGTATACACACATACACATTGGCTCCGCAGACACATTTTTCCTCTAAATGTGGCCCCCCGAGTCAAAATATTTGCCCAGCTCTGGCCTAAAGCATACACACACACACACACACGTGCCTCTGCACAACCAACACTCATAGAATTATAACATGTGTAATCATTAATAATCATCGATATATTGATATGTTATTTTTAGGGATGTACAGTACAGGCCAAGGGTTTGACATACCTAATCATTCAATGCATTTTCTTTATTTTCATGACTATTCACATTGTAGACTGTCACCGAAGGCATCAAAACTATGAATGAAACGGCGTTTCTGGGTGTTGTTGATAAACGGTTTTCGCCTTGCATAGGAGAGTTTTAACTTGCACTTACAGATGTAGCGACCAACTGTAGTTACTGACAGTGGGTTTCTGAAGTGTTCCTGAGCCCATGTGGTGATATCCTTTACACACTGATGTCGCTTGTTGATGCAGTACAGCCTGAGGGATCGAAGGTCACGGGCTTAGCTGCTTACGTGCAGTGATTTCTCCAGATTCTCTGAACCCTTTGATGATATTACGGACCGTAGATGGTGAAATCCCTAAATTCCTTGCAATAGCTGGTTGAGAAAGGTTTTTCTTAAACTGTTCAACAATTTGCTCACGCATTTGTTGACAAAGTGGTGACCCTCGCCCCATCCTTGTTTGTGAATGACTGAGCATTTCATGGAATTTACTTTTATACCCAATCATGGCACCCATCCGTTCCCAATTTGCCTGTTCACCTGTGGGATGTTCCAAATAAGTGTTTGATTAGCATTCCTCAACTTTATCAGTATTTATTGCCACCTTTCCCAACTTCTTTGTCACGTGTTTCTGGCATCAAATTCTAAAGTTAATGATTATTTGCAAAAATTTTTTTTTTTATCAGTTTGAACATCAAATATGTTGTCTTTATAGCATATTCAACTGAATATGGGTTGAAAATGATTTGCAAATCATTGCATTCCGTTTATATTTACATCTAACACAATTTCCCAACTCATATGGAAACGGGGTTTGTATATCGTATATCGTGTATCGTGACATGGCCTAAAAATACAGAGATATTAATAAAAGGCCATATCGCCCAGCCCTAGTGGGTACACTAGAAACGGCCTGTTTGATTTTTTGTTTATGTACTGTAAGTGTGACATAGATATTCTTAGAATATAGGCACTATAATGTAAATAATAATGTAAATAATTCAATGTGATTATCTTGTGTGATGACTGTATTATGAATATAGTATATATGATAGTATATATCTGTATCATGAATCAATTTAAGTGGACCCCGACTTAAACAAGTTGAAAAACTTATTCGGGTGTTACCATTTAGTGGTCAATTGTACGGAATATGTACTTCACTGTGCAACCTACTAATAAAAGTCTCAATCAATCAATCAATCAATCAAAAACTCATCTTGTAGTACTCTGACTTGCCACACACGTGGGGGGGGGGCGATCTCGAGCTAGCACGTGCATGTTGCCGCCGCTTCTTCTCAGTGAGGAAGAGACGATGCGGCGTGTTTCTTGAGTTATGCGCCAGCTCTTGGCAAGGTGAACGGTGAGTAGCTTCCCACTGATGGGTTGTGACAGACTATGAGATAGCTGGTGTATGTGGAAGTGCCTGAGGAAATGTCAGTACCAGCCTGGCCTCTGGAGAAGTAGGGCTGGGGTCTGGTTTGTGCAAAGAACACATTTTTGCTTCCACTGAAATGAAAGAAAGTCACCAAAGACAAATAGCAGGGGTCGCCTGCTTAAGGAAACAATACTTTGTACGGCCTTTCAAAAATTCATCGTGTTTAAGGAATGTGACATTTTCTGTCATTTATACATGTCTGACTAACCGGCTTTTTCACCGACTTCAGCAGAGTTAACGGTGCACATTTGCTGCTGAGGTACTCTCACGGCTTCGGTCTTTCTACATTGAGTTGGCCCTTGACATACAATATTGTACATGTAAATAATAATAAATGATAAATGGGTTGTACTTGTATAGCGCTTTTCTACCTTCAAGGTACTCAAAGCGCTTTGACAGTATTTCCACATTTACCCATTCACACACACATTCACACACTGATGGCGGGAGCTGCCATGCAAGGCGCTAACCAGCAGCCATCAGAGGCAAAGGGTGAAGTGTCTTGCCCAAGGACACAACGGACGTGACTATGAAGGTAGAAGGTGGGAATTGAACCCCAGTAACCAGCAACACTCCGATTGCTGGCACAGCCACTCTACCAACTTCGCCACGCCGTCCCTGTATTTATCCGACCATAGAGCGCACCGGATTATAAGGCGCAATGCTGATTAGCGGGTCTATTTTCATAAAAAAGCCGCACTAGATTATAAGGCGCATTAAAGGGTCATAGTATCATTTGACATTTTTGACTGTACTTAAATGTATAATAGACTTTATTTATATTATTCACATGTGAATAATGCTGTATAATAGACTTTATTTATATTATTCACATGTGAATAATGCTGTATAATAGACTGTATTTATATTATTCACATGTGAATAATGCTGTATAATAGACTGTATTTATATTATTCACATGTGAATAATGCTGTATAATAGACTGTATTTATATTATTCACATGTGAATAATGCTGTATAATAGACTGTATTTATATTATTCACATGTGAATAATGCTGTATAATAGACTGTATTTATATTATTCACATGTGAATAATGCTGTGTAATAGACTGTATTTATATTATTCACATGTGAATAATGCTGTATAATAGACTGTATGTATATTATTCACATGTGAATAATGCTGTATAATAGACTGTATTTATATTATTCACATGTGAATAATGCTGTATAATAGACTGTATTTATATTATTCACATGTGAATAATGCTGTATAATAGACTGTATTTATATTATTCACATGTGAATAATGCTGTATAATAGACTGTATTTATATTATTCACATGTGAATAATGCTGTATAATAGACTGTATTTATATTATTCACATGTGAATAATGCTGTGTAATAGACTGTATTTATAATATTCACATGTGAATAATGCTGTGTAATAGACTGTATTTATATTATTCACATGTGAATAATGCTGTATAATAGACTGTATTTATAGTTTTCAAATGTAAATAATGCTGTATAATAGAGTATTTATATTATTCACATGTGAATAATGCTGTATAATAGACTGTATTTATATTATTCACATGTGAATAATGCTGTATAATAGACTGTATTTATATTATTCACATGTGAATAATGCTGTGTAATAGACTGTATTTATATTATTCACATGTGAATAATGCTGTATAATAGACTGCATGTATATTATTCACATGTGAATAATGCTGTATAATAGACTGTATGTATATTATTCACATGTGAAAAATGCCGTATAATAGACTATATTTATAATATTCACATGTGAATAATGCTGTATAATAGACTGTATGTATATTATTCACATGTGAATAATGCTGTATAATAGACTGTATTTATATTATTCACATGTGAATAATGCTGTATAATAGACTGTATTTATATAATTCACATGTGAATAATGCTGTATAATAGACTGTATTTATATTATTCACATGTGAATAATGCTGTATAATAGACAGTATTTATAATATTCACATGTGAATAATGCTGTATAATAGACAGTGTTTATATTATTCACATGTGAATAATGCTGTATAATAGACTTTATTTATATTATTCACATGTGAATAATGCTTTATAATAGACTTTATTTATATTATTCACATGTGAATAATGCTGTATAATAGACTGTATTTATATTTTTGACATGTGAATAATGCTGTATAATAGACAGTATTTATATTATTCTCATGTGAATAATGCTGTATAATAGACTGTATTTATATTATTGACATGTGAATAATGCTGGATAATAGACTGTATTTATATTATTCACATGTGAATAATGCTGTATAATATGTATGTATGTATGTATGTATGTATATCAATTAATTATTTATTACATACCTGAATTATTGTTTTTCTTCCATCAACAATCCCTGTCTGAAACAAAGTTCTATTTTATCATTTGGTCCCATCTGATCACATCTTACTAAAGGTTTTGCAGAAACCTAATGTTTAAAATTAACATTGGTTCAGAATGTTAAAAGGGATTTGTTCATTGACTCAAAAGCCATTATTACACGAAGCCGAGAGCTCGCTGCTTTTATCAGACACACTTTAATATGCGCAAAAATGCTCTCTAGGAGGAAGTCGCAGCCCCGCACCATTGATGTACCCAAGACAGAGTCTGACAAGCCTCTTAATGATGTATGAAGATTAAAGGCCCAGTTTCTGGAGGTGGAGACGAAAGTCTGGGCTTGAAGGCGCGGTATACATGATAAATGATTCATGTCACTCAAATCACTTCTGGTACATTTGGTATGCGTTTTCTAGTAGTTCTGTTCGGGTCGCACTTGATGTATTTGTGTTCTTCTGCAGTAACTCGTTGTATTTATTTGATGAAGAACACATTTTAATTAACATATCTTCCAATACACCCTTGCCTCCCCAAGGAATTCTGCAAACGTTAAAAATTCCTATTTCTATGTTTGGCCAAGGACTGTTTTTTTCGTAATATTATTCAGTTTTCCGTTTTTTTTTTTCTTTTCCTGGCTCCTTTGTGTTTTTAATCTGAGGACATTTGAAGTGCTTGTACGTATTTATAAACGAGAAAAGTTCAGCGGATGATGGAAGTGAATGCCACAAACAATCTCTGAGTGGAATACCAATATTTATGGGGAGGTAGACTGGATTTTGTTCATCTACTATTTTTGTTCCAGTCTCTCATCTGGTCTACGATGGTTGAATGGGACACACTTAAATAAATACATCTGTGGACACGGCACAGGAGCCAAGCGTGCAGGTTTTAACAAGGTTTTAATAATCATATGTTTTAACAAAAGTTTTCTCTCCAGCAAGACGCAACTTTTCAGCCACGTCCGTGTCCTCTCTCTTCTCCTGCTCCCGGCCGCTTACTGTTAAAGACAACAGATGATTAGATTAACACGTACCACCTGTGAAATCTAATCACCTGCCAGCTGTGTCTCGCCGTCAGCACTGCCACGCCCCCGTCTGATGGTGCTCTGCCCTCAGCACCATGGACAGAGGCGGTGACCTTCTCTCCTGCAGGCAGCGCTGGCCACACCTCCCTCCACAACATCTTTAAATGATAACTTCAATGTGTCATTAACAAATTTGAATTTGAATTAAATTCATGAAGGTGTTATTAAAGGGGCTGTTTCCACCTCCCGTACAGTTAACACTATCACAAGAACACCATTGACTAGCTTATGTTCCCATTAGTGGTTGAACAGAACACATTTTACACAGATTCACAATTGCTAAGTTAATGTAATACAATTATTTTACGGGATAGAATAATGAATACGATTATGTAGGGTTGTCCCGATAATTATATATTGGTACCAGTACCGGTCCCAACATATATTTTGATGCTTTACAAAATAAAAGTATATATATATTTTTGGGCTTCAGAATGCTAAAATTAAAAATAAATAAAAAATTAATTAATTAAAAAACAAAAAAAACAACAAGGATTCATACATATTTAAGTACTTATCTATCTATATATATATTTTTGGCTTCATTTTAGAAAAAAAATCGTACGATACGTTAAACATATGGTTTGTATTTCATTGCAAGAACAATTTTAGAAGATTAAAATACAAATTAAAAGGCAAACACGCCTGGGTTTTTTGTTGCACTCAAAGAACAATTTACAATTTTACATATTACATATAGCCTGCCATAATCTAGGATTAGGTTAAATGTTGAAAGAGCCATATTGGACCAAAAATTAAATCTGTCTGGAGCCGCAGAAAATGTAAAGCCTTATGTAAGTGTTAAAATGAAGGCAACACATGATGTAAGTGTCTATATTAGCTATATTAGACTACTATCACAAAGACTATGTGTCGCAGCCTGATGCAAATCTTCGTTGACAGACCACCCAACTCTGGAAAAAGTAAGACTATATCCTATCCCCTGTAGCTGCTATGTTTTGAAAGACTATCGAAGTATTGATTTGCGGATTGATACTGAAATATTGACACTGCCGATACCAAATCTTTGTGCTCTGATATCGATCCTCAAATCACAATATTGATACTTTTGATCCTTAAGTTACTTGAGATAATGTGTATGATTAACAGGAACACAGTGTAACATAACTAAATCACTGACATCTTGTCTAAATGAAAAGAAATTGGTGGAAATATATATCTATATGTATGTATATATATATATATATATATATATATATATATATATATATATATATATATATATATATATATATATATATATATATATATATATATATATATATATATATATATATAGATAGATAGATAGATAGGTATGTATGTATGTATGTATGTATGTATGTATGTATGTATGTATGTATGTATGTATGTATGTATGTATGTATGTATGTATGTATGTATGTATGTATGTATGTATGTATGTATGTATGTATGTATGTATGTATGTATGTATGTATGTATGTATATATATATATATATATATATATATATATATATATATATATATATATATATATATATATATATATATATTTCTTAGACGGCAATGTGTTTATATAAGTTTATATATATTGGAGTATGTTTTTCTTAATAGGGAAAGACGTTAAAGCGTCTTGCGTTTATGTTAGCATTTAAGCTAGCTAACGAACTAGCACTAGTCAGTCTGTGAGTTTATCAATCACAATTTAGAGCAGGCCTGGGCCTGAATGGGACACCCAACATGTACATTAAAATGTGTATCCAATTTTAGGAACACTAATACAAAACCTCACAATAATGTCTGATTGAATGCTAAAAACGCTACGACAGACCGCCTTAAAAAACGGAATAGAATTTGAATTTTTTTTTACTGAATGAGACACCCAGTATGCACATGCAAATAAAGCATGTGGGATTTACAATATTAACTATGAACGATAAAACACTGAATATTGACAACATATGAACATCGAGCGACATATTTTACAATCAACAAAAATGCAACAAACACAGCGGAATATGAACGCGAAGGGTAAAAAAAAACAAAACACCTACAATCTGATATATCACTAATTTTTAGAACTTTGTTGTAATAATCTCCTTCCACGTCTGTCCCTGACACCCGCATTTCAGGCTGGCCGCTCTGGAAACACTCAATGCAAACGCTCCCCACCCTCACTGCTTGGTGCCTCGTCTGAGCTGCTGTGACTTAGATTACTATAGTAACTAATTAGATTACCATAGTAACTAGTATATCATGCAAAAGCGCATATTCCAAGTAGAGATGCCCGATAATGGCTTTTTTGCCGATATCCGATATTCCGATATTGTCCAACTCTTAATTACCGATTCCGATATCAACCGATACCGACATATACAGTCGTGGAATTAACACATTATTATGCCTAATTTTGTTGTGATGAGAGAGCATGAGGAGGTTGAGGTGGGCGGGGTTGAGGTGGGGGGTAGGGGGTAGGGGGTAGCGGGGGTGTGTATTGTAGCGTCCCGGAAGAGTTAGTGCTGCAAGGGGTTCTGGGTATTTGTTCTGTTGTGTTTAGGTTGTGTTGCGGTGCGGATGTTCTCCCGAAATGTGTTTGTCATTCTTGTTTGGTGTGGGTTCACAGTGTGGCGCATATTTGTAACAGTGTTAAACTTGTTTATACGGTCACCCTCAGTGTGACCTGTATGGATGTTGACCAAGTATGCCTTGCATTCACTTGTGTGTGTGAAAAGCCGTAGATATTATGTAATAGGGCCGGCACGCAAATGCAGTGCCTTTAAGGCACGCCCCCAATATTGTTGTCTGGGTGGAAATCGGGAGAAATTCGGGAGATTGGTTGCCCCGGGAGATTTTCGGGAGGGGCACTGAAATTCGGGAGTCTCCCGGGAAAATCGGGAGGGCTGGCAAATATGACTGGGAGACGCAACTGCTCTGTACTTCTCCTTACGTCCGTGTACCACTCCGTACAGCGACGTTTTAAAAAGTCATACATTTTACTTTTTGAAACCGATACTGATCATTTACGATATATTGTAAGTGTATATTGTGTTTTTTATGTTGATTTAATAAAATAAAAATAAAAAATAAAAACAAAAAAACCAAACCGATAATAAAAAAAACTATACCGATAATTTCCGATATTACATAAATGGGGGAGGGAGGTGTTTTGGGTTGGTGTACTAATTGTAAGTGTATCTTGTGTTTTTTATGTTGATTTAATAAAATAAAATATAAATAAAAAAACGAAACCGATAATAAAAAAAACGATACCGATAATTTCCGATATTACATAAATGGGGGAGGGAGGTTTTTTGGGTTGGTGTACTAATTGTAAGTGTATCTTGTGTTTTTTATATTGATTTAATAAAATTAAAAAAATAAAATTAAAAATAAAAACGATACCGATAATAAAAAAAACGATACCGATAATATCCGATATTACATTTTAAAGCATTTATCGGCCGATAACATCGGCAGTCTGATATTATCGGACATCTCTACTAAAAACGTTATGACAGACCGCCTTAAAAAATGGAATGGAATTTAAAACATTTTTTTACTGAATGAGACACCCAATGTACATGCAAATAAAGAATGTGAGATTTACAATATTAACTATTATGGGTATAATACTATGGGTATTTGTTCTGTTGTGTTACGGTGTGGATGTTCTCCCGAAATGTGTTTGTCATTCTTGTTTGGTGTGGGTTCACAGTGTGGCGCATATTTGTAACAGTGTTAAAGTTGTTTATACGGCTACCCTCAGTGTGACCTGTATGGCTGTTGACCAAGTCTGACTTGCATTCACTTGTGTGTGTGAAAAGCTGCAGATATTATGTGACTGGGCCGGCACGCAAAGGCAGTGCCTTTAAGTTGTATTGGCGCTCTGTACTTCTCCCTACGTCCGTGTACACAGCGGCGTTTTAAAAAGTCATACATTTTACATTTTCAAACCGATACCGATCATTTTGAAACCGATACCGATCATTTCCGATATTACATTTTAAAGCATTTATCAGCCGATAATATCAGCAGTCCGATATTATCGGACGTCCCTAATTCCAACCATTGAAATACTTTGTATAGTTCAAGACTTACGGTCATTTGAAAACATCACTGCACATCATAATGGCGGCTACAGTTTCCATCTTAAAGATTGAAAAAATATATATTTGGGAATGTCTGATGGGCCTTAATTTGTCTAGGTCTGGTTTAAAGTCAGCTTGGATTGACTCCAGCTCTCCCGTTACATTTCAACTTTGAATTACAGCCACTCAAGTCGCTCTCGTTGGAACGCACTAATGGACTCATAATTGCCAAGTGTAAGTATGGAAGTGTACAAATTGCGACACAGCCGATGTATTTCACAAGTAAAATTAATAACATAAGCGTTCTTGTATTTTTTTCCGTTTCGTGGTGCCAGTTTTTTAGAACAGTGGGTCATGATTGACCCACATTGAAGGTTACATTGTTGATATGAATTGTTTGAAACAGTTGCTTTGTGTGCAGTGATTTCTCATTTTCATATTTTTAATGATCAAAATCCTAACACCCTACAATTGTGTCTTTTGTCGACAGAACAGCATCGCGGAAGAGTGTGAATTGGATGCCGTATATTTCTGACTGGATGTGAGCCGACCTTGACCCTTTAAAACTGAAGATGATGTTGCTATGGAAAGTGTTGGGGCTGCAGTCACTTGTTTGGAGCCTTGCAGGTAAAGCATCTTGTTTTGTCTTGTTTGTTGTAGATGCCTTTGTGCGTTTAGAGTCATTTTTCATGTAACTGGAGGCCAGGTAACAGGCTTAAAGGCCTACTGAAACCCACTACTACCGACCACGCAGTCTGATAGTTTATATATCAATGATGAAATCTTAACATTGCAACACATGCCAGTACGGCCGGGTTAACTTATAAAGTGCAATTTTAAATTTCCCGCTAAACTTCCAGTTGAAAACGTCTATGTATGATGACGTATGCGCGTGACTTCAATCATTGAAACGGAAGTATTGGTACCCCATTGAATCCAATACAAAAAAGCTCTGTTTTCATCTCAAAATTCCACAGTATTCTGGACATCTGTGTTGGTGAATCTTTTGCAATTTGTTTAATGAACAATGAAGACTGCAAAGAAGAAAGTTGTAGGTGGGATCGGTGTATTAGCGGCTGGCTGCAGCAACACAACCAGGAGGACTTTGACTTGGATAGCAGACGCGCTAGCCGGCGACCGCACGGATGATTGGGTGAAGTCTTTCGTCCTTCCGTCGATCGCTGGAACGCAGGTGAGCACGGGTGTTGATGAGCAGATGAGGGCTGGCGTAGGTGGAGCGCTAATGTTTTTATCATAGCTCTGTGAGGTCCCGTTGCTAAGTTAGCTTCAATGGCGTCGTTAGCAACAGCATTGTTAAGCTTCGCCAAGCTGGGAATTATTAACCGTGTAGTTACAGGTCCATGGTTTAATAGTATTGTTGATCTTCTGTCTATCCTTCCAGTCAGGGATTTATTTATTTAGTTTCTATCTGCATTTGAGCCAGATGCTATCACGTTAGCTCAGTAGCTAAAGAGCTTCGCCGATGTATTGTCGTGGAGATTAAAGTCACTGTGAATGTCCATTTCGCGTTCTCGACTCTCATTTTCAAGAGGATATAGTATCCGAGGTGGTTTGAAATACAAATCCGTGATCCACAATAGAAAAAGGAGAAAGTGTGGAATCCAATGAACCCTTGTACCTAAGTTACGGTCAGAGCGAAAAAAGATACGTCCTGCACTGCACTGTAGTCCTTCACTCTCACTTTCCTCATCCACGAATCTTTCATCCTCGCTCAAATTAATGGGGTAATCGTCGCTTTCTCGGTCCGAATCTCTCTCGCTGCATTGTAAACAATGGGAAAATGTGAGGAGTCCTTCCTCCGGTGACGTCACGCTACTTCCGGTACAGGCAAGGCTTTTTTTTATCAGCGACCAAAAGGTGCGACCTTTATCGTCGTCGTTCTCTACTAAATCCTTTCAGCAAAAATATGGCAATATCGCGAAATGATCAAGTATGACACATAGAATGGATCTGCTATCCCCGTTTAAATAAAAAAAATTCATTTTAGTAGGCCTTTAAAGCTGTAATTTTGGAAGGCACTACCCGAAATCAGATGATCACACACATTATCACAGTTGAATACATGTTCTGCTGCGAGCTGCTTCTCCGACAAACACACCATCTAATGTCCTTCATTTAGACATTATTCTAACGTCATTGGCTGGCATTATCATTACGTAAGTACTGCATGGCATAAGTGTATTTTGAGGATTTTCTATTTTTAATTGAATTAATATATAACCACTGTCCTTGAGACTTTGATTTCTTTGTTGTTACGCAGGGCTAAAACTATTAAGAAATACATTTTATTAGAATAAAGCTTTGATTTAAAAATGATGTTGCTTTGTTTATTGTGAGTACCGTATTTTTCGGACTATAAGGCGCACTTAAATTTAGGGATGTCCGATAATGGCTTTTTGCCGATATCCGATATTCCGATATTGTCCAACTCTTAATTACCGATACCGATATAAACCGATACCGCTATATATACAGTCGTGGAATTAACACATTATTATGCCTAATTTGGACAACCAGGTATGGTGAAGATAAGGTCCTTTTTTTTTTAAATTATAAAATAAGATGAAAAAATTAAAAACATTTTCTTGAATAAAAAAGAAAGTAAAATAATATAAAAACAGTTACATAGAAACTAGTAATTAATGAAAATGAGTCAAATTAACTGTTAAAGGTTAGTATCAGCAGTATCAGCAGTATCATGTGTGCTTACGGACTGTATCCCTTGTAAATGGGGGAGGAAGGTTTTTTGGGTCGGTGTACTAATTGTAAGTGTATCTTGTGTTTTTTATGTTGATTTAATAAAATAAGAAGAAAGAAAAAAAGAAAAAAAAAAAAAAAACGATAATAAAAAACGATACCAATAATTTCCGATATTACATAAATGGGGGAGGGAGTTTTTTTGGGTTGGTGTACTAATTGTAAGTGTATATTGTGTTTTTTATGTTGATTTAATAAAATAAAAATTTAAAAAAAATAAAAATAAACGAAACCGATAATAAAAAAAATCATACCGATAATTTCCGATATTACATAAATGGGGGAGGGAGGTTTTTTGGGTTGGTGTACTAATTGTAAGTGTATATTGTGTTTTTTATGTTGATTTAATAAAATAAAAAAAATTAAAAAATTTAAAAAAAAAAAAACGATAATAAAAAAAACGATACCGATAATTTCCGATATTACATAAATGGGGGAGGGAGGTGTTTTGGGTTGGTGTACTAATTGTAAGTGTATCTTGTGTTTTTTATGTTGATTTAATAAAATAAAATATAAATAAAAAAACGAAACCGATAATTAAAAAAAACGATACCGATAATTTCCGATATTACATAAATGGGGGAGGGAGGTTTTTTGGGTTGGTGTACTAATTGTAAGTGTATATTGTGTTTTTTATGTTGATTTAATAAAATAAAAATAAAAAAAAACCAAACCGATAATAAAAAAACGATACCGATAATTTCCGATATTACATAAATGGGGGAGGGAGGTTTTTTGGGTTGGTGTACTAATTGTAAGTGTATATTGTGTTTTTTATGTTGATTTAATAAAATAAAAATAAAAAACAAAATAAATAAAAAAAAACCGATAATAAAAAAAACGATACCGATAATTTCCGATATTACATAAATGGGGGAGGGAGTTTTTTTGGGTTGGTGTACTAATTGTAAGTGTATATTGTGTTTTTTATGTTGATTTAATAAAATAAAAATTAAAAAAAATAAAAAATAAACGAAACCGATAATTAAAAAAATGATACCGATAATTTCCGATATTACATAAATGGGGGAGGGAGGTTTTTTGGGTTGGTGTACTAATTGTAAGTGTATATTGTGTTTTTTATGTTGATTTAATAAAATAAAAATAAAAAAAAACCAAACCGATAATAAAAAAAACGATACCGATAATTTCCGATATTACATAAATGGGGGAGGGAGGTGTTTTGGGTTGGTGTACTAATTGTAAGTGTATCTTGTGTTTTTTATATTGATTTAATAAAATTAAAAAAATAAAATAAAAAATAAAAACGATACCGATAATAAAAAAAACGATACCGATAATATCCGATATTACATTTTAAAGCATTTATCGGCCGATAATATCGTCAGGCCGATATTATCGGACATCTCTACTTAAAATCCTTTAATTTTCTCAAAACTCGACAGTGCGCCTAATGTACGGAATAATTGTGGTTGTGCTTACTGACCTCGAAGCTATTTTATTTGGTACATGGTGAAATGATAAGTGTGACCAGTAGATGGCAGTCAATCATAAGAGATACGTGTAGACTGCAATATGATGGCAATATGACTCAAGTAAACAACACCAACATGTTCCATTGAAAATATAGAACATTACACACGGCGCTCAAAAATCTATTAAAATGTTTTTAGTACGACTTTGGTAAGCTATGAAGCCGCACCGCTTGATGGATTGTCTGCGCATTGAACATACGAGTATTATAATGGTGTGTATAAGGTAAGACATATTATCTGGCGTTTCGTTTCACAATATTATGCAAAAGCAACTTTTCTTACCGTATGGTACCTGCTGATCTGTATTTGGGATCTGCATGAATCTTAAAAAACTGCGCGCATCCGCCTTTGTAGTCCGTGCGAACACCGCAGTCGATAAGCTTCTTCTTTTTCTCTATTTTCTTGTTATGGGACATTCATCCTCCGCTGTTGCCATTTCTAATATAAAGTAGTGTAAAGTTCTTACTTACATCTGTCAGTAAACTCGCCATGAAAGCGCTAAAACATACCGGTGTAGTGAGTTTACATTATTCACCCAAGGAACTTTAGTTATTAGAGAGTTCTGGTCAGACGGTTTTTCATGGGACCTGACCTTGTTGTTGTTTCCGGATGAGGAGATGGGGTTTGACCAAGCGTCTTTTTGTGTTGTTCTCGCTATTTCCGGGTCTAATTTGGCTGTCAAAGTGTACCAACTTGTCGGAATACGTCCTCGGTCTTCTTCTATCCAGGTGAGAGGCATGATTTATGATCTACAATCAAATTTGACCTAGACCGGGGGTCAGCAATCCACGGCTCTAGAGCCGCGTGCAGCTCTTTAGCTCTTTCCAAGATGTGTGAAAATGGAAACAAAAAAAATATTTTTTTTTTTTTTGTTTTACTGTGGTTTCTGACGGAGGACAAACATGACACAAACCTTCCTAATTGTTAGAAATCTCACTGTTTACATGAAAACATGCTTCATTAATGAGAGTATTTGGCAAGCACTGTTTTGTCCTCCTAATTTCAGCGATCCTTGAACTCATCGTAGTTTGTTTACATGTACAACTTTCTCAGATGCTGCCACAGAAATATGTGTTTTATGCCACTCCTTCATTGTCTCATTTTGCCCACCAAACGTTTTATGCTGTGCGTGAATGCACGAAAGGTGAGCTTTGTTGATTTTATCGATTTGCTGGAGTGCTTATCAGGCATATTTGGTCAATCCATGACTGCAAACTAATGCTAACATGCTATTTAGGCTAACTGTATGTACATATTGCATCATTATTTGCAGCTGTTACATATACTGTAATATTGTACATGGTAAGATCGGTAGGTTGTGAGTTCAAACCCCTGGCCGAGTCATACCAAAGACTATACAAATGGGACCCATTACCTTCCTGCTTGGCACTCAGCATCAAGGGTTGGAATTGGGGGTTAAATCACCAAAAACAATTCCCGGGCGCGGCCACCGCTGCTGCTTACTGCTCCCCTCACCTCCCAGGGGGTGAACAAGGGTGATGGGTCAAATGCAGAGGACAAATTTCACCACACCTAGTGTGTGTGTGACAATCATTGGTACTTTATGTAAACATCGACACACATGGTAGTGATCACAGTGCCGCTATAAATTGTTTGTCTACGTTAGCACTTATAATAACAATAACATTAATACTTGGTTAATATTCAAGTCACGTAATATAAATGAAGTTTTGTTGGCGTTTTTTTTCGGATGGTTATTTATTGGATTTTATTGGCGGAATAGAGGACCTCCCATTGGCTCTGCTGTAAACGGACATTTATTTACGTTTATTTACAAGTTAGAATGCTTTTTTTTTTTTTAAATCCATCCGTCGTCATGTCTTTCATAATGATTGTGAACGATAGGCACAACTCCCAAAAAAGTGCAGCTCCCCTTAAAAAGATGAGACGCGAGAATTACCAGCACTGGCGTGCCAATTAATGCTAACAAGACTGATGTAAGCTATCAGCAGCTGTCTGTGCAATGCTAAGTGGAGATGACATTTGTTGATGCACTTCATCTTCAATGGCATCCGCTCCACGTGACATTGGTGAGTCTTTAGCGTGACACCACGGGACACAGAATGCTAACAAAAAAGAGATAAAGGTAAAAAAAAAAAAAATTGAGGAATTGAAAAATACTAGCCAGGGTTCAAGGGTGACCTTTTGAAGTTGAAGAGATTTTACCATTTTTAAGATGCTTTGGAAGTCATTTCCTACATAGAAATTCTGTAAAAATACAAAAAACTTACCAATGGTTTCTATTAGAGATGTCCGATAAAGGCTTTTTTGCCGATATCCGATATTCCGATATTGTCCAACTCTTAATTACCGGTTCCGACATCAACCGATACCGATATATACAGTCGTGGAATTAACACATTATTATGCCTAATACCCGGTAGTAGCGGGGGTGTATATTGTAGCGTCCCAGAAGAGTTAGTGATGCAAGGGGTTCTGGGTATTTGTTCTGTTGTGTTTATGTTGTGTTACAGTGCGGATGTGTTTGTCATTCTTGTTTGGTGTGGGTTCACAGTGTGGCGCATATTTGTAACAGTGTTAAGGTTGTTTATACGGCAACCCTCGGTGTGACCTGTTTGGCTGTTGACCAAGAATGCCTTGCATTCACTTATGTGTGTGTAAAAGCCGCGTATATTATGTGACTGGGCCGGCACGCTGTTTGTATGGAGGAAAAGCGGACGCTAAAGGCAGTGCCTTTAAGGCACGCCCCCAATATTGTTGTCCGGGTGGAAATCGGGAAAATGGTTGCCCCGGGAGATTTTCGGGAGGGGCACTGAAATTCGGGAGTCTCCCGGGAAAATCGGGAGGGTTGGCAAGTATGCCCTACGTCCGTGTTTTATCGGATATGTACCGCTCCGTACAGCGCCGTTTTAAAAAGTAATTAATTTTACTTTTTGAAACCGATACAGATAATTTCCGATATTCAATTTTAAAGCATTTATCGGCCGATAATATCTCTAGTTTCTATGTATTAGATGCTCTAAACTGAAATGTGTTCAGAAAATACCGAAATACGGACTTACCGAAATGCTCAGTGGCCTTGTGGTTAGAGTGCCCGCCCTGAGATTGGTAGGTTGTGAGTTCAAACCCCGGCCGAGTCATATCAAAGACTATAAAAACTACAGCATTAAGGGTTGGAATTGGGGGTTAAATCACCAAAATGATTCCCGAGCGTGGCCACCGCTGCTGCTCACTGCTCCCCTCACAAGGAGATGGGTCAAACGCAGAGAGTAATTTCACCACACCTAGTGTGTGTGTGACTATCAGTGGTACTTTAACTTCAACTTTAACTTCACTATATCAATATCCATAGTTTATTTCATTAGTTTATTGTTCTGTCTGATTTGAGAACATTTCTTTGTGACATCACCATAAGGCATTTCATGGATACATGAGATACGATGGCTATGTTTGATATTAATATGCTATGACAGATATTGTGATTGTAAATGAACTCAGCCGACTGTGCTTGGACTCGAGCCAGCGAGCCACGGTGTGCCGGAAACCATGAACAAGTCAGTTAGTGTAGGCTGCACTCTTAGGGTGTACTCGGCCTGCTCGAGTGGTAAGCTCTTAGCAGCCAGCTTAGCAGTTTTATACGTAAATCTTTTTTTTAAAAATACCACTTTGGCTGGAAAAATATTGGACATCTTTCATTTTTTTCAAACATTTTTGAGCCAAGGCTAATTTTTTGCGTTGAAAAAATCCGGAGGCACACCACCAGCAGAAAACATTAAAAAACGAAGCTCAGTTGACAGTAAAAAGTTGTTGTCGCAATTATTGGATATGACTTTAAACCATAACCAACCATTCATCACTATAGCTCTTGTCTCAAAGTAGGTGTACTGTCTCCACCTGTCACATCACGCCCTGACTTTTTTTTTAGTTTTTTGCTGTTTTCCTTTAGTTCTTGTCTTGCGCTCCTATTTTGGTGGCTTTTTCTCGTTTTTTGATATTTTCCTGTAGCAGTTTCATGTCTTCATTTGAGCTATGTTTCCCGCATCTACTTTGTTTTAGCAATCAAGAATATTTCAGTTGTTTTTATCCGTCTTTGTGGGGACATTGTTGATTGTCATGTCATGTTCGGATGTACATTGTGGACGCCGTCTTTGCTCCACAGTAAGTCTTTGCTGTCGTCCAGCATTCTGTTTTTGTTTACTGTGTAGCCAGTTCAGTTTTAGTGTGGTAAGCTCTTAGCAGCCAGCTCACCGCTGTGGCAGAGTTAGCAGTTTTATACGTAAATCTTTTTAAAAAAAATACCACTTTGGCTGGAAAAATATCGGACATCTGGGATGCGTTTAGTGAGAATGAATTGTTTTAGTTGTATTGCAAAACTTACCAACGTTGCTTGGAGTGATGAATGAAGAATCCTTTCGAGCAGAAACGCTATGGAAGAAGAGTAGACACATATACGGGGATATACTTCCGGTTCAAGGCACGAAACAGGAAGTCCATTTTCAACTCATCCAAAAGATGACAACATAGCACAAACAATACCACACTATTATTATATAAACAATTTGTTGAATACCAAGCAGTAGCGAGGATAAATCCATAAATTAGCTGAAACTTTTTATAGGCCTGCAGGGTTCAAAGCGTAGGAAAAAGAAGCAATTTATGGTCCAAAAAATACGATATGTTAAAAAAACACATTTACAAGATTGTTAATTTTTTTTTTTATTCTCTAACTATGAAATTATGTGATTTATTAATAAGAATCCTACTTCTTGGAAATGTGTTTACCAAAGTCAAGCCTAGAACCAATTGGCCGCCATAAACGGCATCATTTTGTACGATGCAGTGCAGTTGTACACGACTGCAAATATTCAGTGAAAGACAAGCGCCAACAGGTATTAAAGGTTCAAATTGATATAAACATAAAACATGGCAGTGTGCTGTCAATCTTGTTAGGCTTTTATTGTGCACTTGCCGTTAAAAGCTTTCTTTTACTGAGGTGCCAGACACACTGTGGCATTGGTCACAATATGATGGAGAACTTCGATTTGTGTCTTTTACAGATAACGATGGTCGCCCAAGTGCATCGGTAGACTCGCTGATCATTTTTAATCAACAGGTGGATGGGAACAATTTGCTGTAACTTAACTCCCACTTCTGAAAACATGCCACGTGCAGTATGACTTTACCGCAGTGAACATTCTCAATGCCGTAGTTGATGCACCCAATGGGAGCATGACTCTGAAGATATTGGCCAGGTTTTGGGGAATTTGTCCAAAATATACAAACCCAAAACCAGTGAAGTTGGCATGTTGTGTAATTCATAAATAAAAACAGAATACAATGATTTGCAAATCATTTTCAACTTATGTTCAATTGAATAGACTGCAAAGACAAGATATTTAATGTTTGAACTGAGAAACTTAATTTTTGTTGGCAGCAACCCATTGCAAAAAAGTTGACACAGGGGCATTTTTACCACTGTGTTACATGGCCTTTCCTTTTAACAACACTCAGTAAACGTTTGGGAACTGAGGAGACCAATTTTTGAAGCTTTTCCGGTGGAATTCTTTCCCATTCTTGCTTGATGTACAGCTCAAGTTGTTCAACAGTCCGGGGGTCTCCGTTGTGGTATTTTAGGCTTCATAATGCACCACACATTTTCAAAAGGAGACAGGTTTGGAATACAGGCAAGCCAGTCTAGTACCCGCACTCTTTTACTATGAAGCCACGCTGTTGTAACACGTGGCTTGGCATTGTCATGCTGAAATAAGCAGGGGCGTCCATGATAACGTTGCTTGGATGGCAACATATGTTGCTCCAAAACTTGTATGTACCTTTCAGCATTAATGGTGCCTTCACAGATATGTAAGTTACCCATGCTTTGGGCACTAATAAACCCCCATACCATCACAGATGCTGGCTTTTGAACTTTGCGCCTAGAACCATCCGGATGGTTCTTTTCCTCTTTGGTCTGGCGTACACAATGTCCACAGTTTCCTAAAACAATTTCAAATGTAGGACTCATCAGACCACAGAACACTTTTCCACTTTGCATCAGTCCGTCTTGGATGAGCTCAGGCCCAGCGAAGCTGGCAGCGTTTCTGGGTGTTGTTGATAAATGGCTTTTGTTTTGCATAGTAGAGTTTTAACTTGCACTTACAGATGTAGCGACAAACTGTAGTTACTGACAGCGGTTTTCTGAAGTGTTCCTGAGCCCATGTGGTGATATCCTTTACACACTGATGTCGGTTTTTGATGCAGTACCGCCTGAGGGATCGAAGGTCATGTTGGTTTTCGTCCTTGCTGCTTACGTGCAGTGATTTATCCAGATTTTCTGACATTGTTTGATGAAATTACGGACCGTAGATGGTGAAATCCCTAAATTCCTTGCAATAGCTGTTTGAGAAATGTTGTTCTTAAACTGTTCGGACAATTTTCTCACGCATTTGTTCACAAAGTGGTGACCCTCGCCCTGTCCTTGTTTGTGAATGACTGAGCATTTCATGGAAGCTGCTTTTATACCCAATCATGGCACCCACCTGTTCCCAATTAGCCCGTTCACCTGTGGGATGTTCCAAATAAGTGTTTGATGAGCATTCCTCAACTTTCTCAGTCTTTTTTGAAACATGTTGCAAGCATCAAATTCCAAATGAGCTAATATTTGCAAAAATAACAAAGTTAACCAGTTTGAACATTAAGTATCTTGTCTTTGCTGTCTATTCAATTGAATATAGGTTGAAAAGGTTTTGCAAATCATTGTATTCTGTTTTTATTTACCATTTACACAATGTGCCAACTTCACTGGTTTTGGGGTTTTGTATATGATACAACAAACTTGCTGGCCAGGACTAAAAGTTTAATAATCTGAAGTTATGTTTTGGCTGTACACTTTGTGTAAAAACAAGGTCAATAAGTACCCATCCGCAGCGCTATATTTTTAAACCTCACAGTGAAGGCAAGCAAGCCTGCTGAGACCTGCCATCATCAGCCTTAGCCTTGAAAGAGTTTCAATTGACTAAAATAGACTTGTCCGCCTTACAATTTACTTGAAATTAATATTTGGTTTGAAGGTATTTCTATTTAGTGTCTCTTAATACCGTGGTTCGAGTATCCAGATAAGAATGTTTAAGTACTTTTGACATCTTGACATTGTACGAGAGGATTATTGTTGCATTCATCCAACTTATCGCTTCGTAACAAAACCCACTTTACTGCGGTTGCTACAACCCCCATAAGGATTAGGCAGATAGCTAAGAATTGACTACTGGGAAGAGGAGTGTTGTGCAGTGCGGAGCCCAAAAAGCTTGGCAATCGGAGCTGCAGAGACCAAGATAAATCTTTTTTTTTAAATGTACCAAATATAAACGAGGAATGCAAGGTTAAACATTAGAGGAATTAACGAATTTTAACTTTTTACTGTCATTATTGAAAGTTTAACTTTATTATTTGACGTTACAAGTCATTGTTTATTTTGAAATCAGCGAAGGGGAAACCAACGAATACGATTTTTGAAGGTTTTAAACCTGGAAAATGTGTTTGGAATAGCCACTTTTAAAAGGAATCATTGCTTCATTGATTTGTTGAGTAAATAATAGAAACTAATTGATTAGAGACATTTGCATTACTAGCAGAACGCTTTTAGCCACATAAAAAAAAACTTTGGCTTCCATTAGAGATGTCCGATAATATCGGCCGATAAATGCTTTAAAATGTAATATGGGAAATTATCGTTTTTTTTATTATCGGTTTTGTTTTTTTTTGTTGTTGTTTTTTTTATTTTTATTAAATCAACATACAAAACACAAGATACCCTTACAATTAGTACACTAACCCAAAAAACCTCCCTCCCCCATTTACACTCATTCACACTCATTCACACAAAAAGGTTGTTTCTTTATAGCTCGGTTGGTAGAGCGGCCGTGCCAGCAACTTGAGGGTTGCAGGTTCGATCCCCGCTTCCGCCATCCTAGTCACTGCCGTTGTGTCCTTGGGCAAGACACTTTACCCACCTGCTCCCAGTGCCACCCACACTGGTTTGAATGTAACTTAGATATTGGGTTTCACTATGTAAAGCGCTTTGAGTCACTTGAGAAAAAGCGCTATATAAAAATGTAATTCACTTCACTTCACTTCTTTCTGTTATTAATATTCAGGTTCCTACATTATATATCAATATATATCAATACAGTCTGCAAGGGATACAGTCCGTAAGCACACATGATTGTGCGTGCTGCTGGTCCACTAATAGTACTAACCTTTAACAGTTAGTTTTACTCATTTTCATTAATTACTAGTTTTTATGTAACTGTTTTTATATTGTTTTACTTTCTTTTTTATTCAAGAAAATGTTTTTAATTTATTTATCTTATTTTATTTATTAATTTAAAAAAAAAAGGACCTTAACCTAACCATACCTGGTTGTCCAAATTAGGCATAATAATGTGTTAATTCCACGACTGTATATATCGGTATCGGTTGATATCGGTATCGTAATTAAGGGTTTGGTCAATATCGGAATATCGGATATTGGCAAAAAGCCATTATCGGACATCCCTAGTTTCTATGGTTATCTGCAATTGCACGATAAAAGTGGTTACTGTTTTGAGGCTAGGTCAAGACAAAGTGGATGTTACTTTGGTGCCGTATCTAGTCAATACTGCTATGATTACGTCGATATTTTTTGGCATCACAAAATCTTTGTTTTTTTTAAAATGTATATTATGTTCATAAACTCAGGAAATATGTCCCTGAACACATAAGGAATTTGAATATAGACTTAGACTTAGACTTCCTTTTTATTGTCATTCAAACTTGAACTTTACAGTACAGATAAGAACAAATTTTGTTGCATTAGCTCATGGTAGTGCAGGATAAAAAAGCAATAAGGTGCAGATATAAATAAATAGATTACTGTACAGATAAATATATTGCACTTTTGCATATGCATCCACGTTTATGGATGTATGTTATATTGTGTTTTTATTCCAGCAAGTTAATCCATTTTGGGGGGAATTGAGGGGATAATTATGACGCGTTCAAGAGTCTTACGGCCTGAGGGAAGAAGATGTTACAGAAGCTGGAGGTTCTGCTTCGGAGGCTGCGGAACCTCTTTCTAGAGTCCAGCAGTGAAAACAGTCCTTGGTGGGGGTGGGAGGAGTCTTTGCAGATTTTCTGAGCCCTGGTCAGGCAGCGGCTTTTTGCGATCTCCTGGATAGGAGGAAGAGGAGTCCTGATGATCTTTTCCGCCGTCCTCACCACTCTCTGGAGAGACTTCCAGTCGAGGCATTACAGGCTCCAGTCCAGCAGTATGACCAATGTATGATCCTGTAACTACTTGGTATCGGATTGATGCCCAAATTTGTGGTCTCATCCAAAACTAATGTAAAGTATCCAAACAACAGAAGAATGAGTGATTATTACATTTTAACAGAAGTGTAGATAGAACATGTTAAAAGAGAAAGTAAGCAGATATTAACAGTAAATGAACAAGTAGATTAATAATTAATTTTCTACCACTTGTCCTTAATAATTTTGACAAAATAACAGAATGGAAAATGACACAATATGTCTTTGTTTGCTTACTTACTAATAAAAGACAAGTTGTCTTGTATTTTCGCTATTTTATTTTAAGGACAAACTTGCAATAAGAAACACGTGTGGAAGTTGCCTCCGAGCAGCTCCACTGTCAGACACGGCACAGGAGCCAAGCGTGCAGGTTTTAACAAGGTTTTAATAAACATAGGTTTTTAACAAAAGTTTTCTCCAGCAGAACGCGACCTTTCAGTCGCGTCCGTATCCTCTCTCTCCTCCTGCTCCCGGCCGCTTACTGTTAAAGACAACAGATGATTAGATTAATACGTACCACCTGTGAAATCTAATCACCTGCCAGCTGTGTCTCGCCGTCAGCACTGCCACGCTCATGTCTGATGGTGCTCTGTCCTCAGCACCATGGACAGAGGCGGTGACCTTTTGTCCTGCAGGCAGCGCTGACAACATCTCTCTCCACAATATGTTTATTGAACCCTAAGATTGTTTGTTAAAATAAAGCCAATAATGCAATTTTTTGTAGTCCCCTTTATTTAGAAAAGTACTGAAAAGTATTTTTTTTCCCGGTACCAAAGTATTGGTTTTTTGACAACACTAATGTACACCAGACCGCACTGCTCTGCTTTGCTACCCTGTCGAGTGTAGCAATGTCCTGGACAATGAGCTGACTGCTCATTGTTATGTTGTGGGACTTAAATCTCATTCTATGGAGATTTGTGGTCGCTAATTTGCGAAGCAGATGTTGGTATCATTTCCCCCTGCTCCCACATTATTTTTATTTATTAAAGATCTGCAAATTGGATTTTTATCATATCATATCATATCGTACCTCTCGTGCTTGTGCCCGAGCATCAATCTCAATGGTCTCTCTCAAAGCCAAAATGCAGCCTCGAGTAACATGGTGTCTTTTCTACGACACCTAAATATATATATGTATTTTTTTTAAATCAGGCCTTGAATTCCACTATTTTCTACTACTTTAAGAACTTCCACAATATTTACCTTCAGAAAACAAATATACGAACATTTAAAGGATGCTGAATGGATGACACAATGTAAACACCAACAACTCTCCATGTATGCCAACTATTTGCAGTGATAATATGCCCTTTTCCACCAAAAGTTTAACTTTTGGTTCCTGGAACCTCTAGTTCCTGGAAACCCTAGTTCCTGGAACTAAGGGTTCCTCTAGGACAGTGGTTCTCAACCTTTTTTCAGTGATGTACCCCCTGTGAATTTTTTAAAAATTCAAGTACCCCCCCTAATCAGAGCAAAGCATTTTTGGTTGAAAAAAAGCGATAAAGAAGTAAAATACAGCACTATGTCATCAGTTTCTGATTTATTCAATTGTATAACAGTGCAAAATATTGCTCATTTGTAGTGGTCTTTCTTGAACTATTTTGAAAAAAAGATAGGTTTTTATTTATATTTATAAAGGATTTTTGAATTGTTGCTATTTTTAGAATATTTAAAAAAAATCTCACGTACCCCTTGGCATACCTTCAAGTACCCCCAGGGGTACGCGTACCCCCATTTGAGAACCACTGCTCCAGGCCAGTGTTTTCCAATCACTAGTGTACCGTGAGATATTGTCTGGTGTGCCGTGGGAGATTATGTAATTTCACCTAATTGGGTTAAAAATATTTTTTGCAAACCAGTAATTATAATCCGCAAATGTGCCGTTGCTGAGTGTCTGTACTGTCTAGAGCTCGGCATATCAGTAGGTGGCAGCAGGTAGCTAATTGCTTTGTAGATGTCGAGAACATGGTCTGTCGTAATCACAATACGGTATGCGGGAGGCAGAGTGCGGGTAAAAAAGGTATCTAATGCTTAACACAAAAATAAACAAAAGGCAAGTGCCGCTAAGAAAAGGCATTGAAGTTTAGGGATGGCTATGCTAAACGAAGCTAAAACTGAACTGGCTGCAAAGTAAACAAAAACATAATGCTGGACGACAGCAAAGACTTACAGCGTGTGGAGCAGACGGCGTCCACAAAGTACAATCAACAACAAAATAACAGCGCAAGACAAGAACTAAAACACTACACACAGGAAAACACCAAAAACCTCCAAATAAGTCACGGCGTGATGTGACAGGTCGTGACAGTACACCTACTTTGAGACAAGAGCTATAGTGATGCATGGTTGGTTATGGTTTACTGTCAATATCGGCTGCTGAGTTTAATTTTGTAATGTTTTCTGCTGGTGGCGTGCCTCTGCATTTTTTTAATTTGATAAAAATGTGCCTTGGCTCAGAAAAGGTCGAAAAACGCTGCTCTAGGCATCCGTTTGAGTTTCCATCGCATTTCACAGTTCAGGGAAGTTTATACAAATCAGGCTGATGACGTATGAAGGAGTGGTTTAGTATATTTCTACACTGATTGATACACTGATAAACAAACAGACAATATTAGGTCAAAGTTGTTTTACTCAAAAATAAGTAAATTAAATACTCAGCAATAATGTACAAAATGGTATGTCTTAAACATTAAAGTGGACCAATTTTTTTCATAAAAAGTCAGTCTTTTGTCTGCAATGTCCAACACTCAAGAAAGTCGTCCTCAGTAAATGATAAATTCATGAGGGTCAGGCGATTCCTTCTGGTCCATTTTAGCTGTAAATAACATTTTATAAATAATACATTTCAATGTTTATCTCCATGACATGACATGGCTTTAGAGTTGGCTTGCTAGCATTCTGTTCACTTGTCACTGACAACTTTTACAACATGTAATAAAGTAAAAAGTGGATATTTTTAATGTAATTGACCTTGGTTCCACTCGTGTGCTGCCTGCTTTATTTCACATTTATCCAACAAAGTCTATGTAGCAAGCACCTGAGGTCTTTGCTTCAAGTCCGGATACATGCTCCTCTCTAAATATGTTTAAAAGAGTCTGTCCACTTCTTGCCGCTTTGCGTATCAAAATGACGTTTGTAAAAAAAATTAGAAAAACAATGAACTGCATATAGTTTAAAGACTAAAAACACTGTAAGATAGTTCCACTGATCAGTGTTCTTCAGCACACAGATGCCACACAAAAGTCCCTGAAAGTAGAACGTTCTTCTTTCTCTCCTTTGTCGGGTATTTCCTAATAGAAATGCACAATAAATGAGAAATAAACAAGTGGTCTAGCATTCGAAAAATACGTTTTTAGGAAAGCCCCCAACTGTGTTTAATCCATCAGCGTTGGACAGCACAGCCCGCCCCTAAAAAGGTTCCAGATACTTTCCAAAAGTCCTACCTAGCTGGCAGAAATTCCACCAGGTTCCTGAAGAACTAAATCTACCCGGGTAGTTTTTGGTGAAAACACAGGGGGAGCTTGATTGCATAATCATAATATGCATAATCATGCATAATCTTAATATCATTGACCAACTGAGGACTGTGAAAACCTTTTTATCATGCGTTTTCATTCTTATATATATATATATATATATATATATATATATATATATATATATATATATATATATATATATATATATATATATATATATATATATATATATATATATATATATATATATATATATATATATATATATATATATATATTTATGTATGTATATATATATATATATTTATGTATGTATATATATATATGGATATATATATATATATATATATATTTATGTATGTATATATATATATATATATATTTATGTATGTATATATATATATGGATATATATATATATATATATATATATATATATATATATATATATATAGATATATATGAATATACATATATATATATATATATATATATGTATGTATATATATATATAAATGAATATATATATATATATATATAAATGAATATATATATATATATATATATATATATATATATATATATATATATATATGTATATATATATATATATATATATATATATATATATATATATATATATATATATATATATATATATATATATATATATATATGTATATATATATATATATATATACTACCGTTCAAAAGTTTGGGGTCACCCAAACAATTTTGTGGAATAGCCTTCATTTCTAAGAACAAGAATAGACTGTCGAGTTTCAGATGAAAGTTCTCTTTTTCTGGCCATTTTGAGCGTTTAATTGACCCCACAAATGTGATGCTCCAGAAACTCAATCTGCTCAAAGGAAGGTCAGTTTTGTAGCTTCTGTAACGAGCTAAACTGTTTTCAGATGTGTGAACATTATTGCACAAGGGTTTTCTAATCATCAATTGTGGGACAGCGTGGCGAAGTTGGTAGAGTGGCCGTGCCAGCAATCGGAGGGTTGCTGGTTACTGGGGTTCAATCCCCGCCTTCTACCATCCTAGTCACGTCTGTTGTGTCCTTGGGCAAGACACTTCACGCTTTGCCCCTGATGGCTGCTGGTTAGCGCCTTGCATGGCAGCTCCCGCCATCAGTGTGTGAATGTGTGTGTGAATGGGTGAATGTGGAAATACTGTCAAAAGCGCTTTGAGTACCTTGAAGGTAGAAAAGCGCTATACAAGTATAACCCATTTATCATTTATTTAATTAGCCTTCTGAGCCAATGAGCAAACACATTGTACCATTAGAACACTGGAGTGATAGTTGCTGGAAATCGGCCTCTATACACCTATGTAGATATTGCACCAAAAACCAGACATTTGCAGCTAGAATAGTCATTTACCACATTAGCAATGTATAGAGTGTATTTCTTTAAAGTTAAGACTAGTTTAAAGTTATCTTCATTGAAAAGTACTGTGCTTTTCCTTCAAAAATAAGTAAATTTCAATGTGACCCCAAACTTTTGAACGGTAGTGTATATGTATATATATGTATATATATATATATATATATATATATATATATATATATATATATATATATATATATATATATATATATATATATATATATATATATATATATATATATATATATATATATATATATATATTTTTTTTTTTTTTTTCACGGGACACATTTGTTGTTGTTTTCGGATGAGGAGATGCTGCTCCGTTATTGATTGAACTAAAGTCTGAATGTCATTAAAACAGTTAGCTCCATCTTTTGACACTTCTTCCACTCCCGTCCTTGCACGCTACACCGCTACGACAAAGATGACGGAGAAAAGACACTGCCGACGGTGAGCCACGCAAATAAGACCACCCACAAAACGGCGCATCCAGAATCGACTGTCAGAAAGCGGCTTGAAGACCTTTAATGCGCCTTATAATCCAGTGCGCCTTATATATGAAAAAAGATCGAAAATAGACCATTCCTCAGCAGTGCGCTTTATAATCCGGTGCGTCCTATGGTCCGGGAAATACGGTAAACAATAAATGAAGTGTGTGTACTAAACCAAGATGTGTGTGGTGTGTGACTATGTGTAGAGATTTGCTGTAGTCTGTTACCGGTAGTGTTGAATTTGTATGTAAATGAAATTCACATACAAAGCTAAGAGCCGGAGATTCAAGAAATAGACGCCACACTTGCCCGTGTAAAAAATTATCCAAGGAGGGGAACCTTAAACGATGATTTAGTGTGGCCGAAACGGGGCGTGGGCGTAGGCAATTTAATTATTATTTTAAGGGGTTAGTGTAGACATAGCCTTAGAGTCTGTGGGAAAAAGCCGGAGTATCCGTGCAGTACATGAACATGCAAACAATGGGGTTACAGCTGAGATTCAAACCCAGATCTCCCAACTGTGAGGCAGATGTGCCATAATCCTGGTGTCTGACCTGGCACCCGGGGGTTTTCCAAGTATTTCTAGATTACACCCCCCCCCCCCACCCCCATGCGTTGATGTGCCATATGTCTATTTTGGTACTCCCCCACATTTAATTAGACCAAGTATTCATGGCATTGGCTCTGAAAGCAGCATAGCAGGACTACTGGCTAGGAGAGTGCTAATGATGAGCCACACATATAAAGTCGCTCGGGGAACTGTGCAGCCATTTAGCCATGTGTCACCCCAACACTGGACGGGCAGATTGAGTCAGAGACTGCCCTAAGCAGGGCACAGTATGCACCACTGAAAGTCTTAACCTACAGCCATGGCAAACAGGAAAAGAGGACACATAGCTGAGGTCATGGCAAACGGTTGCCAACACAGTTCTGCAAATACTCTATCTAAAATTGCATTTTAGCTTTTTGTCCACAGGAACAAGTTTGACTCTTGTGACTTAGAAGTCTTTAATCTTTCTGTAGTGATCCACATGACGGAAGTTCATGCTTTTAGGGCTTGTTTGGCTTTCTATCAGTTTAAACCGGTTCTACAGGGCTGAGCTCTGAGCTTTGGGAAGGCAATTCCAGAAGGATAATATCTATCAATGTTGTTGCGTGTTTGGTATCGTAGTCCTGTTGAAACACCCGATCATGTACAAGTTTCAGCAGTTTCGCTGTTGACTTGAGGTGAAGTATGAATAATTTGCAGGTAGTGCTCCTTCTTCATTATTCTATCAACTGTGTGCAGTGCAGCAAAACAGCCCCAGAGCATTCTGCTACCACCATCAAGCTTGACAGATGGTACAGTGCTCTTAGGTTTGGAAGCCACACCTTGACACCTCCAAACATACTTTGTGTCATTATGGCCAAATGCTCAGTCTGTTTCTCATCTTACCATAAAACGTTTGCCCAAAAGGCACTTGGCTTGTTCAAACGAGCAGATGCAGATTTCGGTCAAGCTTGACTGTGTCGATTTTGGAGTCTTTATGCAGTGGTAACGTGATGGAGCACTCATCCCAAAATACTCTTATCCCAAATCAATGGTCTCTATTGAAATTAATTGAAATACTTTTAAAGGCCTACTGAAACCCACTTGTACCGACCACGCAGTCTGATAGTTTATATATCAATGATGAAATCTTAACATTGCAACACATGCCAATACGGCCGGGTTAACTTATAAAGTGCAATTTTAAATTTCCCGCTAAACTTCCGGTTGAAAACGCCTTTGGATGATGACGTTTGCGCGTGACGTAGCCAGTGAAACAGGAGTATCGGTAGCCCATAGAAGACAATACAAAAAGCTCTGTTTTCATCTCAAAATTCCACAGTATTCTGGACATCTGTGTTGGTGAATCTTTTGCAATTTGTTTAATGAACAATGGAGACTGCAAAGAAGAAAGTTGTAGGTGGGATCGGTGTATTAGCGGCTGGCTGTAGCAACACAACAAGGAGGACTTACTTGGATAGCAGACGCGCTAGGATACGCTAGCCGCCAACCGCATCTGTGATGGGTGAAGTCCTTCGTCGCACCGTCGATCGCTGGAACGCAGGTGAGCACGGGTGTTGATGAGTAGATGAGGGCTGGCTGACGTAGGTGGAGCGCTGTTTTATCATAGCTCTGTGAGGTCCGGTTGCTAAGTTAGCTTCAGGGTCGTTAGCAACAGCATTGTTAAGCTTTGCCAGGCTGAGAATTATTAACCGTGTAGTTACATGTACATGGCTTAATAGTATTGTTGATCTTCTGTCTATCCTTCCAGTCAGGGATTTTTTTATTTTGTTTCTATCTGCATTTGAGCCAGATGCTATCACGTTAGCTCAGTAGCTAAAGAGCTTTGTCGATGTATTGTCGTGGAGATAAAAGTCACTGTGAATGTCCATTTTGCGTTCTCGACTCTCATTTTCAAGAGGATATAGTATCCGAGGTGGTTTGAAATACAAATCCGTGATTCACAATAGAAAAAGGAGAGAGTGTGGAATCCAATGAGCCAGCTTGTACCTAAGTTACGGTCAGAGCGAAAAAAGATATGTTTTGCACTGCATTCTAGTCCGTCACTCGAACGTTCCTCATCCACAAATCTTTCATCCTCGCTCAAATTAATGGGGTAATCGTCGCTTTCTCGGTCCGAATCGCTCTAGCTGCGTTGAAAACAATAGGAAAATATGAGGAAGCGAACAACTGACTATGTCACGCTACTTCCGATAGGGGCAAGGCTTTTTTTTATCAGAGACCAAAAGTTGCAAACTTTATCATCGTTGTTCTATACTAAATCCTATCAGCAAAAATATGGCAATATCGCGAAATGATCAAGTGTGACACATAGAATGGATCTGCTATCCCCGTTTGAATAAAAAAAATTCATTTCAGTAGGCCTTTAATCTGTGGTACGCCTAGGGATGATGTTTGATAAGAAATTATCGAGTTTGAGCCCATTATCGAATCCTCTTATCGAACCGATTCCTTATCGATTCTCTTATTGAATCCAGATAGGTTGTTGTATATGGAAAAAAACACAATATTTGGTTTAACAAAAGCTCGCTTTTATTTTATAAGAAAAAAATAAAATAAAATAAATAAATAAATATTGACTGTTACACCTTTAAAAAAATAAAATAAATAAATATTGACTGTTGTTACCCAAAGTATATTAAGTGGGATTTTTCAAAAAAACAAATATATACAGTAACACAAAAACAACCTGTCTCTGTGATTACTATAGGTGAATAGCCATGCCTTGAGGCGTTTTTTCCGGTCCATTATTTTTGCTGCTTGTGTGACAACACAGGAAATGACGTAGCTCAGTCTAATGACTGAGCTACGTCATTTCCTGTGATGTCCCACAGGGTATTTCTTGTGGGACGGGATTCGTTCCCAGGGATTCGAATAAAGAACCAACTCTTTTTCTTTACTATAGTGGCCTCGATAACGGCATCCGGTTCTCAAAAAGGGATTTGAGTCCATGGAATCGGTTATTTTCTTATCGAACGGTTCTTTTCTTATCGAACAACCGGGAGAACCGGTTTCGAACATCATCCCTAGGCACGCCCCTACATCACAACCATTTCCAACATGATTTTTATCAAGAAAAAATAATTATTAAAATACCACAATACAAAAAAAAAGTCTTAAAACACCACAATTTTTAACACGGTTTTGATTAAGAAAACATGTTCTTAATAAAAATCATGTTAAGAATTGTAGTGTTACGGCGGGGTTGCAGCTTACTGCACAGTTCGTTCTCCCGGGATGCAAACGGACGACTCCGGACAGGACTTGCAGGTAGGAACATGATTTAATCTTGAAACAAGAATCAAAGAGGTACAAAACAGAAAGCAACCGACGGAACAAGGTGCCGATAGCACTTTAAGCTAGACTTAGCATGAGCTAGGAGGCAAGCAAAACTTTCGTAACAGTAGCGTGAAGCAAACAAAGTAGCCAAGACGAGTGATCGGCAAAGGCAGGCTTAAATAGTGTCTCTGATGAGCAACAGGTGAGCGTCCCGAACACAAGAGGCAGGTGAAAATAAACAAACAGGAACTAAAGGAGTCCAAAACTAACAGAAAACACAAAACATGATCCGGACCACGGATCATGACATGTAGTGTTTAAAAAAATATTTGTATTAAGAAAAAAACAAATGTTTTAAAAATGGTGGTGTTTTGGGGGATAACAATGATTGTGTCAAAAATAATATAATAGCATGTACTACAAAAAACAACAGTAGATTTCTGAAGTAAAGTGCATCCGGAAAGTATTCACAGAACAGCAATTCTACTTGTTAATAAAGAGGGTGCCTGAAGTGCAACTTGAAGGTATTGTGGCTTCAAATCTATCAATAAAGGTGACTCTTTAAACACAGAAGTGCCGCGCTGCAAGCTCTACATTAAAAAAAATGCCTCGCCAAAGGTGGCAATACAGAATTGCCATCGTAAACTTCAAACTTAGGTAGACTTTTAAATTACAAACCCCGTTTCCGTATGAGTTGGGAAATTGTGTTAGATGTCAATATAAATGGAATACAATGATTTGCAAATCATTTTCAACCCATATTCGGTTGAAGATGCTACAAAGACAACATATTTGATGTTCAAACTGAGAAACTTTTTTTTTTTGCAAATAATCATTAACTTTAGAATTTGATGCCAGCAACACGTGACAAAGAAGTTGGGAAAGGTGGCAATAAATACTGATAAAGTTGAGGAATGCTCATCAAACACTTATTTGGAACATCCCACAGGTGAACAGGCAAATTGGGAACAGGTGGGTGCCATGATTGGGTATAAAAGTAGATTCCATGAAATGCTCAGTCATTCACAAACAAGGATGGGGCGAGGGTCACCACTTTGTCAACAAATGCGTGAGCAAATTGTTGAACTGTTTAAGAAAAACCTTTCTCAACCAGCTATTGCAAGGAATTTAGGGATTTCACCATCTACGATCCGTAATATCATCAAAGGATTCAGAGAATCTGGAGACATCACTGCACGTAAGCAGCTAAGCCTGTGACCTTCGATCCCTCAGGCTGTACTGCATCAACAAGCGACATCAGTGTGTAAAGGATATCACCACATGGGCTCAGGAACACTTCAGAAACCCACTGTCAGTAACTACAGTTGGTCGCTACATCTGTAAGTGCAAGTTAAAACTCTCCTATGCAAGGCGAAAACCATTTATCAACAACACCCAGAAACGCCGTCAGCTTCGCTGGGCCTGAGCTCATCTGAGATGGACTGATGCAAAGTGGAAAAGTGTTCTGTGGTCCAACGAGTCCAGATTTCAAATTGTTTTTGGAAACTGTGGACGTCGTGTCCTCCGGACCAAAGAGGAAAAGAACCATCCGGATTGTTATAGGCGCATAGTTGAAAAGCCAGCATACCATCTGTGATGGTATGCGGGTGTATTAGTGCCCAAGACATGGGTAACTTACACATCTGTGAAGGCGCCATTAATGCTGAAAGGTACATACAGGTTTTGGAGCAACATATGTTGCCATCCAAGCAACGTTACCATGGACGCCCCTGCTTATTTCAGCAAGACAATGCCAAGCCATTGTTGGCTTGTTGCCAACAATTAGCGCAGTTCAAACCACCTACGTAGCTAAACTAATGCAAGTGAAATGACGGAATTCTGTAGGAAAACAATCTACAATTTGTGTTTTATCTTTAACAATGTATGCTTTACTTGTTCTATGTCTTATCTGTGTCGTTTAAGCCATGGTATTGTATTTACTAATGATTGTATTTTACTAAAGCCAGACACAGAGTGGCAACCAACCATAAATCATGAAGCATGTAATACAATGATAATAAAGCTTTCTATTCTATTCTAACCTAATCCTAGATTATGGCAGACTATATGTAATATATACACTTGTAAATTGTTCTTTGAGTGCAATAATCAATGAATCAAAGTGGATGTGTATAGCCCTTAATCACAAATGCCTCAAAGGGCTACACCAGGGGTGTCCAAACTTTTTCCACTGAGGGCCGTACACGGAAAAATTTAAGCATGCGGGGGCCAGATTGATATTTTTCATTTTCAAACCTTAACAAAATATATGGATTTTTTGTTTTAACCTTTAGGGCTCCCGGGGACCATAAAGGGTCTCAGTCATTAAAATGTAAAAAATAAGTCAAATTATTATTATTTTTAATTTAACGCTTACAGTAAATCTCTATATCAACTTCAGGTTGATATAAAGTAAAAAAAAAAATAAAAAAAAAGGTTTTATGGCTTTTCTGTCAAAGACAACTTTGTTTTTTATAGTAAAACTGAAATATGCAGTATTTAGTAATTACAGCCCTAAAAGATCAATAATGCAGGACACCATTGATTTAAAAAAAAAAAAAAAACGTTTTTATAGATTTTTATACATATGCATGCTGGTTCTAGCTATTGGGCTGTTTCTAGTTTTATATTTTATTTATTTTTATTATCTTTTATTATTATTATTATTATTACTATTTTCTTTTTCTTTTTTTAACACTGTGGCACTTTGAGGTTGTTTGCTCAACGTAAAGTACTTTTTACAAATAAAATCTATTATTATTATTATTATTATTAATTCTTCAATATTTTTGAGTAATCACAGTGAAATGTTAAATAAAATCCTACTAAATATATTTGGGATCCAAAAGGTCCCCCACTCATAAAGTGATACATTTTTATTGTTTTTTTTTACTTTTAACACTTCAATCAATCAATCATTGAACACTTAAATTACGAGATCAACTTCAGATATATCTGTTGATTTTACGTTTGAACTATTATTTTGTTTGTATTATGCTCTTTTGTCAAATACATTTGTTATGTTTTTTTATGGCAACCACACAATATATGCAATATTTTTTCCACATAAAACATTTTAAAGTGATATTTTTTAAGTAATAATTCATTATAACATAGATTTTTAGTCTTTTTTTTTTTTTAGCAATGGGAAAAAAAAATAAAAATAAACAAAGACAAAAGAAAACAAACAGCCTGCATGGCAGCTTTGTGTCAACATTGCAACTTTTTCTTGTTAGGTTTCACCTCATTCCACTTTTTTTAAATGTTTTTTTAAAATTTTTGCAATATTATCAATTTTGCAATTTTTGCAGAATGTGCGGCGGGCCGGTAAACAATTAGCTGCGGGCCGCAAATGGCCCCCGGGCGCGCACTTTGGACAGCCCTGGGCTACACAAACCACAGTGACAATGATCCCTCATCAGGGCAAGAAAAAACTGAACTCAATGGGCACAATGAGAAACATTGGAAGGGACTGTAGATGTATGGATGGATGACGCATCAGCATCCGTAGTTAGCTTTAGATCATTAGTCACTTTTACGAGATCTGTCTCAGACGAGTGATTTGCCCTGAAACCAGACTGAAAGGGTTCACAGAGATTGTCAGATGCTAAATGTTCACTTAGCTGCTGTGCAACAATTTTTTTTCAGAGGATATTCTAGATAAAGGGAAGGTGGGACAAAGGCCGGTAGTTTACCCTTAGGTGAGAATCGAGGTTAGGTCTTTTGAGCAGAGGATGAATAACCGCTGTTTTGAATGCTAGGGGACCACTACTAAAGGAAAGTGATAAATTGACAATATTTAACACTGATGGTCATAATATTACAAACAGCTCCTTGATAAGTTTACCAGGAAGTGGGTCAAGTAAACATGTTGTATGTTTTGTCCCATTTACGAGTCGCAGGAGTTCCTCTAATGTTATTTCTTCATAATAAGAATGTGTTTATTGCCTTTTAATTTTTATTTTAATCTTCTGCAATTGTTCTTTGAGTGCAATAGATTACATATGTTTAAATTACGGCTGCAACTAACGATTAATTTGATAATCGATTAATCTGTCGATTATTACTTCGATTAATCTGTCGATTATCACTTCGATTAATACTCGGATAAAAGAGACAAACTACATTTCTCTCCTTTCCGGTATTTCATTGAAAAAAAAACAGCATACTAGCACCATACTTATTTTGATTATTGATTCTCAGCTGTTTGTACATGTTGCAGTTTATAAATAAATGTTTATTAAAAATAGATAAATAAAAAATGTAAGAAAAAAATAAAATAAAATTGCCTCTGCGCATGCGCATAGCATAGATCAGGGGTGTCCAATTTTTTTTCCCGCAAGGGCCGCATACAGAAAAGTTGAAGGCTCGAGGGGCCACTTTGTACTTTTTTGTACATTCAAGACCCGAAAACCTCCTACATGCCAGTTATTATTAGTTGTTTTGTTTTTTTTGCATGATTTCCTGTCCAGCGCTCTTATTTTTTGTTCCACGTCCTTTTTTCCTCCATTTGCTAGCTGAGCGCTGGCGCCGTCACCTGTCCCTGGTTGCCAATCAGGATGCTTTTGGGGACTGGATTATTTTGCTTTGTACCCCAACGTTGTACCTTTTGCACTTCATACGTCTCTTTTCCATTTGTGCACCTGCCTTTCTCTGGTAAAGAAGACTTATTTTCTGCACTTGCCTGCCGTCTCTGCACCCCGGAGTGCCTAACGTAACAAAAACTGATACAAAGTAGTTGAATCAATTTTTCTCATTATTTAATTATTTATCAATATTAGTATGATTCGATGAGGTGGCGACTTGTCCAGGGTGTACCCCGTCTTCCGCCCGATTGTAGCTGAGATAGGCTCCAGCGCCCCCCGCAACCCCGAAGGGAATAAGCGGTAGAAAATGGATGGATGGATAGCATGATTATTACATTATAAGGCTTAGCACACTCAAAATCTTACCATTACCATCCTCTTCTGCAATCGCCTGCCGTCTCTGCAACTACATAAAACGAAACGTAACAAAAAACTAGTACAATTTAGTTCAATCAATTATTCATCTTATAACTAGTCTTTATCAATACTTATTATTATTAATATTTAGCTTTCGCAAACTCTAAATCTTACCATATCTTGCAAGAAATGTGTACATATGTTCATCAAACACCATGTAAAAGACGCACAGGTTAACAGCAATTTTGCTTTTCAGGTCCCATTTTGGGGGAATTTGGTCTGGTTCCATTTTTCCTAAGCACAAATTGTATTTTGCCGGTGTCACGGGCCAATTAAAAAACGAGCTGCAGGCCGCAAATGGCCCCCGGGCCACACTTTGGACACCTCTGGCATAGATCCAACGAATCGATGACTAAATTAATCGGCAACTATTTTTATAATCGAATTTAATCGATTTAATCGATTAGTTGTTGCAGCCCTAGTTTAATTTATTGCAAGATTTTGCGTTTAAAATGAAGCCAACATGACATTTTTTGTGGGTCCCCTTTATTTTGAAAATGACCAAAAACTGGTATCGGGACAACCCGAGCTGTAACATAATAACATGGAGAAGAAGTCGCTGTGAATACTTTCTGGATGCACTGTACATTGTGGAGCATAACCGCCGCGATAATCGTGGGATCACTGAAACGTAATGATAACGTAAAGCATTTATCTTGGAGAGTAAACTTCTGCGGTATCTCCTGTGAGAGCTTTTCCATCAAAGACACAGCGTCTCCATGTTTTCATGCAGTGTTTCCCACACATTCATTTATTTGTGGCGGCCCGCCACGAAATAATTAAGGCCGCCACGAATAAAATTAAACATTTTTTTTTTAATTTTTAATTTTGTAATTGTTTTTTATTTTTATTTTTTTGTGTCCTGTAAAGCTTCTCAGGCAAATCATATAGTTGATGTAGATGCCCATATCGACTGTTCAGATTTACTTTACAAAAGAGAAGTGTAGGATCAAGATTTTTGGAGCTCTTTGTTTAGTGGATCAGATGTTTGATGAAGCTTTGTGTCTATCTACCACCACTACTGTTTTCTGTTTATTTGTTACTGACTGTGGCAGGACACCTCTGCCTCTGTTTCACTTTATGTTGCTGGTAAATAATATGGTTGTAGTAGTAGGCTAAAGTTAAATTATTTAGTATGCACTAATTAAAGGGGCAGAGCTTTAAGAGACATTTTATCTTTTATATTTTATAAGATATATTTTTTGTAAGAACCACAATTAATAAATATATTTCAGTGAATAACTTATTGTTCAAATCTGTATATAAATATGTACATAACGTGTTGTAATTATATTGTAAAATGGATGGATGGATGGACGTTTAAAACAAAACTGTTATTATTAATTAGTAAGTATACATTTTTTGAGCCTTTTTAGAGAAAATCATATCATTGTAGTACATTATGCAAATTACTCAATGATGTCATGGTGACCACGCCCATAGCCACGCCCATGGTCTCGCCCCCACCGCCACAGGTATCTTGGCAGTTTATGGGAAACACTGTCATGGATTAATGTCCACTTTTTAGCAATTCATTTAACGCATCGACTCATTCTGTTTCACAATAGTGCAGACTAGCAGTTCTTTGTTCTTCACCAAGTCTGCGGCATACTTTGTCATGTTTTCGATGATTTTTTTCTTCAATGAATATCATCGGTTTCTTCGTCACAGCACTGTCCTTTACGGTCACTTTATTTGTTCCCATTTTCAGACAATTAAATGTATGTCTCGCTACCCAACGAGCAATCGAGTGAGCCACCGTATCTTTTTGGGTTCATTGTGACATTGGTTAAGTCAACTAAAGGTGGTGAGCCTCGTAACCTGAACTTTTGTTGCAACCGAAGGTATATCAATTGGCCAAGGGACAGCTTAGCTATGAATGTTGTCATTCATCCAGGTCATTGTCATCTCGGGGCATTCAATCGATCGCAACGGGACTGTTTGGCTTCTCTTGGAAGACGTTTCGCCTCTCATCCGAGTAGGCTTCAGCAGTTCGTGCTCATAGACTTGCATTGGTCATATCTTAGTCTCGCAGCTGGTGCAAAAACCCCAAATGTTTATACTCCAAAAAGTATAAACAAGAGACAGCTTGTTATTCCAAAATCTTGTGAACTTCGGCCCCCATAAGATGAGGTACCACTGTATTGTCAGTGTTCCTGCGAACTGATTAATAAACCACAGACATAGATTATTTTGTGTTTTAGCGTGGCAATATTGTAAGCAGTGCAAGTACTACAACAACATAATAAAAACCCAACTGCCATTTTACGGACCATAGGGTGCACCAGATTATAAGGCGCACTGTCGATGAGCGGGTCTATTCAGGTCTATTTTCATACAAAAGCCGCACCGGATTATAGGGCGCATTAAAGGGGTCATATTATTGTTATTTTTTTCTAAATGTAAAACACTTCCTTGTGGTCTACATAACATGTAATGGTGGTTCTTTGGTCAAAATGTTGCATAGATTATGTTTTACAGATCATCTTCAAGTCGTTTTCTGACAGTCGCTTCCGGATGCGCCGTTTTGTGGGCGGTCTTATTTACGTGGCTCACCTTCGACAGCGTCTTTTCTCCGTCATCTTTGTTGTAGCGGTGTAGCGTGCAAGGACGGGGGTGGAAGAAGTGTCAAAAGATGGAGCTAACTGTTTTAATGACATTCAGACTTTACTTCAATCAATAACGGAGCAGCATCTCCTCATCCGTGGCTCACCCAGTGTTTCCCACACATTCATTTATTTGTGGCGGCCCGCCACGAAAGAATTACGTCCGCCACAAATTTTAAAAAAAATATATATATATATTTATATATATATTTTTTTGTCCTGTCCAGCTTCTCAGGCAAATCATATAGTTGATGTAGATGCCCATATAGGCTGTTCAGATTTACTTTACAAAAGAGAAGTGTAGGATACTTCTCTTGTTGCCTTATTTGTATTTGACCACTACCGTTTTCTGTTTATTTGTTACTGACTGTGGCAGGACACCTCTGCCTGTGTTTCACTTTATGTTGCTGGTAAATAATATGGTTGTAGTAGTAGGCTAAAGTTAAATTATTTAGAATGCACTAATTAAAGGGGCAGAGCTTTAAGAGACATTTTAGCTTTTATATTTTATAAGATATATTTGTTGTAAGAACCACAATTAATAAATATATTTCTGTGAATAACGGCGTGGCGAAGTTGGTAGAGTGGCCGGGCCAGCAATCGGACAGTTGCTGGTTACTGGGGTTCAATCCCCACCCTCTACCATCCTAGTCACGTCCGTTGTGTCCTTGGGCAAGACACTTCACCCTTGCTCCTGATGGCTGCTGGTTAGCGCCTTGCATGGCAGCTCCCGCCATCAGTGTGTGAATGGGTGAATGTGGAAATACTGTCAAAGCGCTTTGAGTACCTTGAAGGTAGAAAAGCGCTATACAAGTATAACCCATTTATTTATTTATTATTTATATTATTCAAATCTGTATGTAAATATGTACATAAAGTGTTGTAATTATATTGTAAGATGGATGGATGAATGGATGGACGTTTAAAACAAAACTGTTATTATTAATTAGTAAGTATACATTTTTTGAGCCTTTTTAGAGAAAATCATATTATTGTAGTAAATTATGCAAATTACTCGATGATGTCATGTTGACCACGCCCATAGCCACGCCCCCACCGCCACAGGTATATTGGCAGTTTATGGGAAACACTGTCACCGGTGCAATAACAACGCCGGAAATGTGTCCCGTGAAAAAACTGTCCGACCGGAACTCTCTAATAACTGAAGTTCCTTGGGTGAATAATGTAAACTCACTACACCGGTATGTTTTAGCGCTTTCATTGCGAATTTACTGACATATAAGTAAGAACGTTACACTACTTTATATAAGAAATGGCAACAGTGGAGTATGAATGTACCATAACAAGAAGATGTAGAAAAAAAGAAGCTTATCGACTACGGTGTCATCACGAACTACAAAGGCGGACGCGCACAAATTTTCAGGACTTATGCAGATCCCAAATACAGATCAGCGGGTACTAGAAGGTAAGAAAAGTTGCTTTTGCATAATATTGCGAAACAAAACATACTCGTATGTTGAAGCACAGTGCAATCCATCAAGCGGTGCGGTTTCATAGCTTACCAAAGTCCTACTAAAACTTTTTGATAGATTTTTGAGCGCCGTGTGTAGTGTTCTATATTTTCAATGGAACATATAAAATGTTGGTGTTGTTTACTTGAGTCATATTGCAGTCTTCATGTATCTCTTATGTGTGATCATATTGCAGTCTACACGTATCTCTTATGTGTGACTGCCATCTACGGGTCACACTTATCATTTCACCATGTACCAAATAAAATAGCTGTGGAGTTTTGAGAAAAATGAAAGGATTTTAAGTGGCCTACGGCATTTCAAAAGGGTTATTTTTTACTGTGTTCGGTTTTTTTCTTAAATTAATTGAAATACAGAAGAAAAAATGTGTTAAATGTTTTGGTATTTGGTGTACTCAGTGAGCCCTTGATGGAATGTGACCGTTAGTTTTGTTCTCTGAGACATGCAAAGTTATATAAGACTGGCTTTTTCCCTAGTGGCCAGAAGTGAATGTGATTCATTTATCCAATTAGTTATGTGGCAACTAGCCTTGTTTTCTCAGCCAGTGATCTGGCGTTAAATCCCCTATACATAAGCCACAAAGGGATAAATACATCAGTTGGTTTGTTCCTGTCGAAAATCCGACATCTTTCATCTTATATTCTGTACTTTTTCATTGTTTTATCTTCCACAGGCTGAAATGATGTTTGTCAGGTCAAACACTTTCTATTGCCTCCAGGGGTAAATATGAGTGTGAACGGTTGTCTGTCTGTATGTGTCACTACTGTGATTGACAGGTGACTCACACCTCTTACCCTTGTCTGTAATAAGCTGAAGCTTCCAGGAAGCGGGGGTTGCACAGGCTGAAAATGAATCGAAGTAGCTGTATTTTAGGGAGTTGTGGAAAAAAATCAATTCGAGAACAGACATGTCATGTTCTCGCATTGTTTAATTTCTTGTCTTGACCTCATAAGACTTTTAAACCACATGTAATTCAGATTAATTTAACAAATGATGAGTCGGCATTGCACATGTACAATTTCTGTAGGATTTGGATTTAGAAGTATATTTTTACAGTTTACATTTTGAATTTTTGTATTACTGATACTGGATATAAGCCATTGGCCATTAATCAGCACATGTAGCACATTTAGGCCCCTTCTACACTAAGCCGGCTAAGGTTATCCAGGGTAAATCCCACCTAACCTTATCCTTGTCCACACACACACAATGGTGGTTTAAGACCCCCTCCCACCCTCCGTCCGCCGGCGCTACACGACCTAGTACGCATGCGCAGAAAATGCGCACGCCATAGTCACCTCCAGTGTTGCTTTGTATGCAAGTTCTTCAATTTAACTTATCTGAACAATATCCAGTGTTGTGGTATTTCAATTAACTGGAATCCAGTGTGTTGTGGGGCCCTATTGTAGTGAATCACACCTGAGACATTATAAATTAATACAATCTTTAATGGACATGTAAAAGTATACAATGTGATAAAGAACATTTTACAACAATCATACTAGGGATCTAGATATCTGGTCAGGACACTCCTCACTCTTTTGCTTTCACCTTCATTGTCCATTCCTTTTTGGTGACTTGATATACTCTGGACCTAGACGTTGAGTCCGCGACATACATGGCGGACAATAACTGATACGGTCTGCCTTGCCAGTCCAAATGCATTCAATGTTTTCCGTAGTCTTCACTCGACGGCCAGGTAATACAAAGCACACGCTACCTTTTGTATCACATCCACGGGAGGAAGGGGCAAAGTTTTTCGGTAAGTAGAATCACAGCTGACCCGGACATTTGAAAGTTCTCTTGCCGTCTGAGATGTGTTGTATCTGAAATAGCTGCAATCGCACATTTCCTTCACTTAAGGTATTCATGTGTGATTTCCACAAGCGTCTGTACATTTAGAACAGTGGTTCTTAACCAACACGGTGGAAGAGGGGTTAGTGCGTCTGCCTCACAATACGAAGGTCCTGAGTAGTCGTGAGTTCAATCCCGGCCTCGGGATCTTTCTGTGTGGAGTTTGCATGTTCTCCCCGTTACTGCGTGGTTTCCTTCCGGGTACTCCGGCTTCCTCCAACCTCCAAAGACATGCACCTGGGGATAGGCTGATTGGCAACACTAAATTGGCCCTAGTGTGTGAATGTGAGTGTGAATGTTGTCTGTCTATCTGTGTTGGCCCTGCGATGAGGTGGCGACTTGGATGGATGGGTTCTTAACCTTGTTGGAGGTACCGAACCCCACCAGTTTCATATGCGCATTCACCGAACCCTTCTTTAGTGAAAAATAAAATGTTGGGGTTTTTTCAAATTCAAGACAAAGTTTTATGTTTTTGGTAACACTTTAGTATAGGGAACATATTCTAAGTAACAAAGACTTAATTTAGAGTTATTTGGACACTAGGGGAACATATTCTAAGTAATAAAGACTTAATTTAGAGTTATTTGGTTAGGTTTTGAGGGTAGGGTTAGAGGGTTAGGATTATAATAAAGCCATGCAGAATAAGGCATTAATAAGTACTTAATAATGACTAGTTAAGAGCCAATATGTTACCAATTTGCATGTTAATAAGCAACTAATTAATGGTGAATATGTTCCCCATACTTAAGTGTTACCATGTTTTATTACTGGTGCACAAAATGAACCGTGCATGAACATCACCTTGTTCAAAGAACAAAACCAACACAGTGCATAAACTCACAACAAATTACACACCTGCAAATCATTGTGACTTCTGCTGTTGCCGTATCCGTAATACGCCGATAGGGAGAAGTTTTATTTACACGATGAGTCGGGTGTGTTTTGACCTCCGCCGAACCCCTGAGCCCGACTCACCGAACCCCTAGGGTTCGATCGAACCCAGGTTAAGAACCACTGATTTAGAAGAAGGAGAAACACGGGCATGTCTGGATGACTCGCCTCCATCTTTCCAGTGGTTAGCTCCGGTTGTTATGAAGCTGGTTGTGGCGCGTTCTTTCTGACCTCACTTCCTGTGTGGGGCGCGGTCTTTCTGACTTCACTTCCTCTCCGAACTCAGTTTGTAAACGATCAATGAGTCCATACAAAGCTAAGAGCCGGAGATTCAATAAATACATGGCACACTTACCTGTGTAAAAAAATGTCAGAGGAGAGGGACTTTAAACGATGGATTAGTGTGGCTGAAACGGGGCTTAGGCTAAATAATTATTCTTTTAAGGGGTTATCCGGCTTAGTGTAGACACAGCCTTAGCAAGATTGAGGTTTTGTTGCAGAGAAAATTTGATCTGATTGATCATTTAGTTTAAAAGTAGCCTTTATGAGTGATCCGTCCAAAACAACAAAACAATCTGTTCACTAAATCAGAAATGGTAGATTACCTTCTTAAACTGCAGACAGTACACATGCATAGCGTCTTACACAACAGACGTGCTCCTAAATGTTGCATGAAGTGCTGTCTGAAAATGATGCACTCGTGATGCGTCTGCGTAATCGTGCTCGCGTCCCGTGAAGGACATGTCTCGGGTTGATGTGCATGTCAGATGGCCTGATATGTCAAGGTCTCTTCTCGTGGCGTTGCCCTGATCTCTTCAGGCCATTTTACAGTGACCGGATGATCACTGACCTCTGTCATTCCGCCGGGTGCCCCGCCTGCAGTTAGCCTGCTAGTGTCAGGCCACCTGAGCCATGCTGCCAGCTGGGCAGACCCCGTGGCTTCGGGTCCAATAAGGCTTCAGTCAATAGTACCTCCAAATTGGCTCATCTGTCCCCACTTGTCCTGAGTTGAAATACAAACCCCGTTTCCATATGAGTTGGGAAATTGTGTGTTAGATGTAAATATAAACGGAATACAATGATTTGCAAATCCTTTTCAACCCATATTCAATTGAATGCACTACAAAGACAAGATATTTGATGTTCAAACTCATAAACTTTATTTTTTTTTGCAAATAATAATTAACTTAGAATTTCATGGCTTTTACTATGAAGCCACGTTGATGTAACACGTGGCTTGGCATTGTCTTGCTGAAATAAGCAGGGGCGTCCATGGTAACGTTGCTTGGATGGCAACATATGTTGCTCCAAAATCTGTGTGTACCTTTCAGCATTAATGGCGCCTTCACAGATGTGTAAGTTACCCATGTCTTGGGCACTAATACACCCCCATACCATCACAGATGCCGGCTTTTCAACTTTGCGCCTATAACAATCCGGATGGTTCTTTTCCTCTGTGGTCCGGAGGACACAACATCCATAGTTTCCAAAAACAATTTGAAATGTGGACTCGTCAGACTGCAGAACACTTTTCCACTTTGTATCAGTCCATCTTAGATGAGCTCAGGCCCAGCCAAGCCGACGGCGTTTCTGGGTGTTGTTGATAAACGGTTTTCGCCTTGCATAGGAGAGTTTTAACTTGCACTTACAGATGTAGCGACCAACTGTAGTTACTGACAGTGAGTTTCTGAAGTGTTCCTGAGCCCATGTGGAGATGTCCTTTACACACTGATGTGGCTTGTTGATGGAGTACAGCCTGAGGGATCGAAGGTCACGGGCTTAGCTGCTTACGTGCAGTGATTTCTCCAGATTCTCTGAACCCTTTGATGATATTATGGACCGTAGATGGTGAAATCCCTAAATTCCTTGCAATAGCTGGTTGAGAAAGGTTTTTCTTAAACTGTTCAACAATTTGCTCACGCATTTGTTGACAAAGTGGTGACCCTCGCCCCATCCTTGTTTGTGAATGACTGAGCATTTCATGGAATCTACTTTTATACCCAATCATGGCACCCACCTGTTCCCAATTTGCCTGTTCACCTGTGGGATGTTCCAAATAAGTGTTTGATGAGCATTCCTCAACTTTATCAGTATTTATTGCCACCTTTCCCAACTTCTTTGTCACGTGTTGCTGGCATCAAATTCTAAAGTTAATGATTATTTGCAAAAAAAAAAAAAAGTTTATTAGTTTGAACATCAAATATGTTGTGTTTGTAGCATATTCAACTGAATATGGGTTGAAAATGATTTGCAAATCATTGTATTCCATTTATATTTACATCCAACACAATTTCCCAACTCATATGGAAACGGGGTTTGTATGAAGTAGATTCGATCATGTGGCTAACAATACCTAAATTGAATGTAAATAACCAACCTTATGTATCATTTGCCCATTCTGCTATTAACAGCTTTTCTCCAGCTTATTAATGTGTTCATTAAGGCGGAGATCTTGTTGATGAAAGCATTAGTGAGAGCGCAGGTGTGTCATAAAAGTGAAGCGCGTGTCTCGCTGACGTCTCAAGGTGCACTCACCGGTTGTTCCTCGAGAGATGCAATTATGTAGAGGAGGGTAGGGGCAAGAGACGTCCCCAGATGGCCTTCCTGTCGAGCCCCGGCTAATTGGCCGTGCTAGAGATTCAGAGCATGTTCAAGAGAAAGGCCTATTCTCTTGCTTAAGCGCTGGCCCAACAGCTTTGTTTGTCTTTGTTTTGCTTTGTCAACTCTTGCCTTTTGATATGCATATGAATGCATGTTTTATTCATGTTTACTCGGAATCAAATCAGCGGAAATCACCTTGTTGTTGTTGTGTGAGCAGAAGTAATGCGTGCTGCACCCTGCGCACATGTGGATTGAGTCTGAGTTTCAAAGCTGGTTTTGTGACAATGCCGCTCTCTTTCTCACTTACTCAGCTAAATGAAAGATTAATGTGACTGTCACTCCGCATGTGCAGAACAGCCCAGATAGTGCGCCCCACGCTATTACAGCCGATTTGCAACAGCTTGTAGAGTGTTTTTAATGAGAGGGGGATGCTAATTGATGGATTTTAAAAGCAGATTGGTGAGACTGTTCCCGGCGCTGAAAGGTATGACAGGCAACGGGAGTGTGGGCATCCTCTCGAAGGACTCAAATACCTTTTTAACTAGAGTAGTGGATGCATATTGGATCCAGTTTGTTCAAGTTTGGACGTTGACTTTGAAAGATGATTTCGAGCAAAGGCATAGCCATTGTCAAATGTCATGTGTGGTGGTTCAGTTCCCAGTTCTTCAGTGATAGTGTGAATATTAATCAGTGTTTCCCCTATTGTAACGCAAAATCATATTCGCCACACCTTCAAAATGAGGGTTTTTTACGTGAAAACCAAATTAAAGTAATATGATGCTTTGTAGCCTCTAGATTCTAGAAGAACTTAAAGGCCTACTGAAATGAAATGTTTTTATTTAAACGGGGATAGCAGATCCATTCTATGTGTCATACTTGATCATTTCGCGATATTGTCATATTTTTGATGAAAGGATTTAGTAGAGGACAACGACGATAAAGGTCGCAACTTTTTTTAAAAAGCCTTGCCTGTACCGGAAGTAGCGTGACGTCACCAGAGGAAGGACTCCTCATATTCTACCATTGTTTACAATGCAGCGAGAGAGATTCGGACCGAGAAAGCGACGATTACCCCATTAATTTGAGCGAGGATGAAAGATTTGTGGATGAGGAAAGTGAGAGTGAAGGACTAGAGAGGCAGTACAGGACGTTTTTTTTTCTCGCTCTGACCGTAACTTAGGTACAAGGGCTCATTGGATTCCACACTTTCTCCTTTTTCTATTGTGGATCACGGATTTGTATTTTAAACCACCTCGGATACTATATCCTCTTGAAAATGAGAGTCGAGAACGCGAAATGGACATTCACAGTGACTTTTATCTCCATGACAATACATCGGCAAAGCTCTTTAGCTACTGAGCTAACGTGATAGCATCGGGCTCAAATGCAGATAGGAACAACATAAATAAATCCCTGACTGGAAGGATGGACAGAAGATCAACAATACTATTAAACCATGTACATGTAACTACACGGTTAATAATTCTCAGCCTGGCAAAGCTTAACAATGCTGTTGCTAACGACGCCATTGAAGCTAACTTAGCAACCGGACCTCACAGAGCTATGATAAAAACATTAGCGCTCCACCTACGCCAGCCAGCCCTCATCTGCTAATCAACACCCGTGCTCACCTGCATTCCAGCGATCGACAGTGTGACGAAGGACTTTTCCCGATCATCCGTGCGGTTGGCGGCTAGCGTCGGCTAGCACGTCTGCTATCCAAGTAAGTCCTCCTGGTTGTGTTGCTACAGCCAGCCGCTAATACACCGATCCCACCTACAACTTTGTTCTTTGCAGTCTTCATTGTTCATTAAACAAATTGCAAAAGATTCACCAACACAGATGTCCAGAATACTGTGAAATTTTGAAATGAAAACAGAGATTTTTTGTATTGGATTCAATGGGGTACCAATACTTCCGTTTATCTAGTGACGTCACGCGCATACGTCATCATATATAGACGTTTTCAACCGGGAGTTTAGCGGGAAATTTAAAATTGCACTTTATAAGTTAACCCGGCCGTATTGGCATGTGTTGCAATGTTAAGATTTCATCATTGATATATGAACTATCAGACTGCGTGGTCGGTAGTAGTGGGTTTCAGTAGGCCTTTAAAAGTCACTATTTTTAACCTACATTGCCAATCTTATGCTAAAAAAACAAACACAGACAAATTCCCACAGGTTTTACCCCCCTGCAAACACTTTCATCTTTGTGCTTGACCCGACACACAACGTTTCCTTATTCTCGGCCAAACCGCTCTCAGTCACAGACGGTGTGTTTGCGATAATGGGAATCACAAACATAAAACATTACCACCAGCAGGTTTTTACAGTATGAATGCGTGTGTGTGTGTGTATATATATATATATATATATATATATATATATATATATATATATATATATATATATATATATATATATATATATATATATATATATATATATATATATATATATATATATATATATATATATATATATATATATATATATATATATAAAAATATATATATATATATATATATATATAAATATGTATATATATATAAATATATAAATATGTGTGTATATATGTATATATTTACATACATATATATGAATATATATATATATATATATATATATATATATATATATATATATATATATATATATATATATATATATATATATATATATATATATACATATATATATATATATATATACATACATGTATGTATGTATGTGTATATATATACATGCATATATATATATTTAAAATATATATATATATATATATATATATATATATATATATATATATATATATATATATATATATATATATATATATATATATATATATATATATATATATATATATATATATATATATATATATATATATATATATATATATATATATATACATATACACAGTTTTTGCATGTTGCAACGCTGTTACCAGAACTTTTCATGGCATGTTACTTTAGAGGTGGTTGTATGTCAACAAGACAATGCCATAGGGTCAGCAACTTCATTCCAGGAAGTAGCTTTTTTACGAGTGCAAGCAACAGCAACCAACACAGTCCAAATGAACTTCATATCCTATAGGAAGAGGCAACATCACACAGTAAACTTCGTACAACATGTAAGTGCACATACACTATTACGGTGATGACCATGTAATCTTAAAATACGCCGTTTGTAGACATAGAGCGACACAGCCACCGAAGCATGTTTAATTGCTTTATTGACTCGCGTTAATGATATGCAGTTCACACATTCAACAGGAGCTGCCATCGCCAACATCTCACACTCGTCACCTCCTGCAGACTGCCAAAGCTGAGCTAACACGGTTACCCCTTCGTAGCCGATGTGACATTGATGTGACATGGCACTCGGCACCATCTTTGTAGGGCTCACACTCACGCAGCGCACTCTGATCTCATGAAACATCTCTTAAGTGGCGGGAGTTGGTAACCCGCGGCTCTTTTCGCGCAACCCTCTTGGCTCCCTGACGCTTTTTTAACAATTTATAAAAATATTTTTTGTTTTAATATGGTTTCTGTGGGAGGACAAACATGACACAAACCTTGCTAATTGTTAGAAAACCCCCTGTTTAATATGTTTGTGTGTGTGTATGCTTCACTGATGAGAGTATTTTGCGAGCGCCGTTTTGTCCTACTAATTTCGGTGGTCCTAGAACCCACTGTATTTGTGTGGACTGTGACGCAACAGTTTGTTTTTGTGTATAATTTTCTCCGACGCTGCCACAGAAAGACGTGTTGTATGCCACTCCTTTGTCTCATTTTGTCCACCAAACTTTTTATGTTGTGTGTGAATGCACAAAGGTGAGCTTTGTTGATGTTATTGACTTGTGTGGAGTGCTAGTCAGGCATATTTGGTCAGTGCATGACTGCAAGCTGTGGTGTGCAGTTATATTACAGGTCCTGTAATTTTCTTTACTTATGTCCTCTGTGTATTTTAATTTATATGTGCATGCCTCATGACACATTATCTGGCTGCATTTCTGTTGTTCCAGACCACAGCAAACATTACCCAGCTTGCAAAGATTGTAATACATCCACAAGAAAAAGACAGCCTGCCATTTTCGCAATATTATGCAAAAGCAACTTTTCTTACCTTCTGGTACCTGCTGATCTGTATTTGAGATCTGCATAAGTCCTGAAAATGTTCGCGCGTCCGCCTTTGTAGTCTTCTTTTACTCTATTTTCTTGTTATAGGACATTCATCCTCCGCTGTTGCCATTTCTAATACAAAGTAGTGTAAAGTTCTTACTTATATCTGTCAGTAACTTCGCCATGAAAGCGCAAAAACATACCGGTGTAGTGAGTTTACATTATTTATCCGAGGAACTTTAGTTATTAGAGAGTTTTGTTGTTGCACTAGTGAGCCACGGATGAGGAGATGCTGCTCCGTTGTTGATAGAAGTAAAGTCTGAATGTCATTAAAACAGTTAGCTCCATCTTTTGACACTTTCCCGTCTTTGCACGCTACACCGCTACAACAAAAATGACGGGGAGAAGATGCTGCCGAAGGTGAGCCACGTAAATACGACGGCCCACAAAACGGCGCATCCTGTCAGAAAGCGGCTTGAAGATGATCTGTAAAATATAATCCATGCAACATTTTGACCAAAGAACCACCATCACATGTTATGTAGACCACAAGGAAGTGTTTTTGTCAGGTTCAAACACTGATGACATCTATTAAACAAGACAAGAAGCAAAGACTCAAACAGAGGCAGAATTAAATTTTGACTCAATTGAGGAGAAACGCGTCGACCTGTAACCTCTTACGGTGTCACCCACGCTCTGGCGAAAGATTGTACGCCACCTCTTTCTTTTTATTTGGACTTTCCCTGTTTACATAACAACATCTGTTTCTAAAGGAATGGGGAGTGTGTAAAGAGTCATTGTTTTCGGTCACATTAACACAAAAGAAAAAGATGCCTCTGGCTTGGGCTAGTCCTAGATTCAGCTTGAGCAGGTCTTCGATGACAATAGATAACCGCGTCCCGTCTCCTCCCATCGTACACCAGTGTTTCCCACACATTCATTTATTTGTGGCGGCCCACCACGAAAGAATTATGGCCGCCACAAATAATATGTATATATATATATATTTATTTATTTTATTTTTTTTTGTGTCCTGTCAAGCTTCTCAGGCAAATCATATAGTTGATGTAGATGCCCATATCGGCTGTTCAGATTTACTTTACAAAAGAGAAGTGTAGGATCAACATTTTTGGAGCTCTTTGTTCAGTGGATCAGATGTTTGATGAAGCTTTGTGTCTATCTACCACCACTACTGTTTTCTGTTTATTTGTTACTGACTGTGGCAGGACACCTCTGCCTCTGTTTCACTTTATGTTGCTGGTAAATAATATGGTTGTAGTAGTAGGCTAAAGTTAAATTATTTAGTATGCACTAATTAAAGGGGCAGAGCTTTAAGAGACATTTTAGCTTTTATATTTTTATAAGATATATTTTTTGTAAGAACCACAATTAATAAATATATTTCAGTGAATAACTTATTGTTCAAATCTGTATATAAATATGTACATGAAGTGTTGTAATTATATTGTAAAATGGATGGATGGATGGACGTTTATAACAAAACTGTTATTATTAATTAGTAAGTATACATTTTTTGAGCCTTTTTAGAGAAAATCATATCATTGTAGTAAATTATGCAAATTGCTCGATGATGTCATGGTGACTACGCCCAAAGCCACGCCCATAGCCACGCCCCCACCGCCACAGGTATCTTGGCAGTTTATGGGAAACACTGTACACAATGGAATTTTTCCAAGCCTTTGCTTGGTGCAACAAAGACAGCCTCTTGTCTGTTCATTGGGAACTCAGAACGGAAAGTTTTTTGATAATTTACACACAATTTTTCTGACAGTTTTACATTTAGAAAACAAATATATATATATATATATATATTTATATATAATAATCCGGTGCGCCTTTTGTATGAAAATAGACCTGACTAGACCCGCTCATCGGCAGTGCGTCTTATAATCCGGTGCGCCCTCTGGTCTGGAAAATCCAGTAGTATCATTACATTATTTTCCTTCAGTGCGCCTGTACTGAAGCCTCCTCTTGTTTGTCTTGTGCCAGGCGATGCTGCAATCACTGGTGGTGTTGCATCATATGTGCTTGGACTTGTTTACCTGGTAGTTACCCGTCTGGGGAATTTGTGCAAATTGGGAAAACAAAAAAACAGTGATGTTTGAAACATCTTAGATAAAATACAGACTATCCCAGTCCCAGCATGCTTCCTTGCAGTTTGACTTTACAGTGTTAAGGCGTAACTTCTGTGATAGAACTGCAGTCTGTGCAGTAAACCTCAGTGCCAGCCTCCTCACTCGCCATGCACTGTGGATTTACAGCCTGCCGTATAATGTTGGCAGAAGAATACTGGTAGGCACTGAATTACACAGAAAATCTGGAAGAAGTCCTTTTCGCTGTTTCTTCCAAAGCAACATTGAAATTACCCACATATATTAGTTAAAACTTTAGTTTCTTTTGGTATATTGCTAAATATGTACTGCATTGTTTGTTGTACTGCTAATTACATCACATTTTAATAAAAAAAAAAAAAAAAAAATTCAAATTATAGATATGTTTGTAGAGAAGTATCATAACAAAACACTGTGCATTCCAATTTAAACTGGTTTGACTACTTGGGCTGTGAATCTTTGGTCACCACACGATTGGATTCGATTCTTGGGTGCAACGATTCGATTCAGAAGCGATTCTCGATTCAAAATCAATACTTTTTTTAATAACATTGGGTTCCAGTTCTATGATTAACTGCATTCCTCTATGACCTAGGTGTCAAAGTAAAGGCCCGCGGACCAGATCCGGCCCATGAACTGGGGCGCGTGGCGTAGTGGGTAGAGCGGCCGTGCTAGAAACCTGAGGGTTGCAGGTTCGCTCCCCGCCTCTTGACATCCAAATCGCTACCGTTGTGTCCTTGGGCAGGACAATTCACCCTTGCCCCCGGTGCCGCTCACACTGGTGAATGAATGATGAATGAATGGTAGGTGGTGGTCGGAGGGGTCGTAGGCGCAAACTGGCAGCCTCGCTTCCGTCAGTCTACCCCAGGGCAGATGTGGCTACAAATGTAGCTTACCACCACCAGGTGTGAATGAATGATGGGTTCCCACTTCTCTGTGAGCGCTTTGAGTATCTAACAATAGAAAAGCGCGATATAAAATCGAATCCATTATTATTATTATTATTATTATGAACAAATTATCTATGGGATGATATTTGATTATTATTATTAGAACCGGCCCGCAGGCCACAGCCGCCTGCTGCCGTTTTGCACAAACCAATACTCAATCAGTGTTGGCGCTAGGAATTTTCAAAATGGGGTCCCAGGGACCCCATCAAGTCATACAAATGTGGTCCCACAGTCAATTTTTGGGGTCCCAATTTTTTGTAAGCGTTTTGAAAACAAATGATAAATGTATGCATTATCCTGTCATATCTCACCTTCTATATTGTGTTTTGGAAGAAGGTTATCACAAACGTTACTTAATTCATTTTAAAAAATAATAATACAAAAGAAAACACATTTTTATGCATACCGTATTTTTCGGATTATAAATCGCAGTTTTTTTCATAGTTTGGCCGGGGGTGCGATTTATACTCTGGAGCGATTTATGTGTGAAATTATTAACACATTGCTGTAAAATATCAAATACTATTATTTATCTCATTCACGTAAGAAACTAGGCTTATATCAGCAATCGTCACACACACACGTCAACCAATAAACATTTGGCGGGGGCAGGTCATGGTAGAAAGTGCATTGTGAAAAAAAAAGATGCTACCTGCTACTACTTCCATACCTATGAAAATTGATCATTTCAACATTGGCGGTAACTTATAAAAACTGAGAAGGGCTGAACAAAAATGGCACCGAAAAGGAAATCATATACTGCAGGTTACAAGCTGGAAGTAGTGAAATATGCAGCAGAAAGAAAGTTTGGAGTAAGCGAGAAACTTGGCGAAAAATTTCCCCCAAAAATGCGACTTATACTCTAGTGCAGGGGTGTCCAAACTTTTTCCACTGAGGGCCGCACACGGAAAAATTAAAGCATGTGGGGGCCATTTTGATATTTTTCATTTTCAAACCATAACAAAAATATATGCATTTTTTATTTATTTTACCTTTAGGGGTCCTGGTGACCATAAAGGGTCTCAGTCATTAAAATGTTAAAAAAAAGTCAGATTATTATTATTTTTTAATTATTTAACGCTTACAGTAAATCTCTATATCAACTTCAAGTTGATATAAAGTAATACAAATTTAAAAAAATGTTTCATGGCTTTTCTGTCAAAAACAACTTAGTTTTTTTTTATAGTAAAACTGAAATATGCAGTATTTAGTAATTAGAGCCCTAAAAGATCAATAATGCAGGACACCATTGATTTTAATTCTTTCATATTTTTGAGTAATCACAGTGAAAAGATAAATAAAAAATCACTAAATATATTTGGGATCCAAAAGGTGCCCCACTCATAAAGTGATACATTTTTATTAGGTTTTTCTTTTACTTTCAACACTTAAGTTACAAGATCAATTTCAGCTATATCTGTCCATTTTATGCTGGTACTATTATTTTGTTTGTTTTATGCGCTTTTGTCAAAGAAAACTTTGATGTTTTTATATGGCTACTACACAATATATGCAATATTTACCACATAAAACATTTTAAAGTGAAATATTTGAAGTAATTGGAGCCCTGAAAATAATTCATTATAACATGGATTTTTTGTCTTTTTTTTTTTTGAGCAGTGGCAAAAAAAGAAAAATGAAGAAAGACAAAAGAAAAAAAAACAGCCTGCATGGCAGCTTTTGTGTCAACATTGCAACTTTTTCTAATTAGATTTCACCTCATTCCACTTTTTTTAATGTTCTTTTTTATTTTTACAATAGTATTTCCAGAATGTGTGGCGGGCTGGTAAACAATTAGCTGCGGGCCGCAAATGGCCCCCGGGCCACACTTTGGACACCCCTGCTCCAGTGCGACTTATATATGTTTTTTTCCTTCTTTATTATGCATTTTCGGCCGGTGCGATTTATACTCCGGAGCGATTTATAATCCGAAAAATACGGTATATAAATTTATTTATGTATTTATTTATTTCCTTCATGGATCTAAACTTTACCGCTGCCAGTATTTTTTCTATATTTTTATTGTAATATTTTCAGAATGTGTTTGTTCTATTTTTGGCCAAAGTAAGACAAAGAAAACCATCTGAAGTTATCTTTATTTTTTTTGTTTTAATGACATGATTTGGTGCACAGATTATTCTCAATGCGGCCCCTGAGCTAAAATGAGTTTGACACCCCTGCTCTATGAAATGGATAACAGCTCGGATAAATGTCTATATTACTTAAAAGAAACTTGGTTTTGCTTAATAAAATTCGACCCAAACATTCAAAAAGTCAAATACAAATAAGGCAACATGAGAAGTATCCTACACTTGTCTTTTCCAAAGTAAATATATACAGCAGATATGGGCATCTACATCAATAATATGATTTGCCTGAGTGGCTGGACAGGACAGTTTTTATTTTAAAAAAAATAAATAAATACAAGTTCAGTTCAGTTCACTTTCAGTTTTTTTCAAACATGCATACGATACAATGCATCACATATTTCCAGTTGTTTCATTACAGCAAGTAAGAATCAAGATTTATTTGAAATTTGATTTTTTTTTACATCCCTAATGACGACTATCCTAATCTATGACCATGTTCTACTAAGGTTCGGTTTTGTCAGAAAATAGTGATATAATCCCTCAGAAAAGGTATGACTCCCACTGTTCAGATAGACACGGTGACACAATGCAAATGGTTCCCAAGGCTAAACTTAATGAGACAAAGTAAGGCGTGCTCCAAAGATATAGCCCTTTCAGTTATTAGATCATTAGTGCAGATGTCATAATTAGGTTGCTGCTAGAGATTGAAACCATCACTGGATTACTTCCACAGTCATTAGTCACTACACTCATCCAGTTAGCTGAGGTTGAACACTTTTGTA
>NC_084731.1:20848511-20868511 GCF_033978785.1 Entelurus aequoreus | reverse complement strand
TGCATCCATGCCTGCATTGCAGATGACGTCGTCCTCGCCTGCCCCGCCGATGACGTCTGCCGCTTCCATGTCACCAATGACATCTGCCGCTTCCTCGCCGCCGATGTCTGTCGCTTCCACGCTGCCGATGACGTCATCCTCTTTGCCTCCGATGTCACCTCCTCGTCTCCACACAACTCGGCACAACTTGCGTCCGCCTTCCCGACGGCCAAGAGGGTGGCCGTTCCTTGGTTGTCCGCCTCAGCTGCGTTCTTCTCGCCGCCGCCACCAGACTCGTCCCCGGTGGATTCGGGGACACTTGGGCCGGCGACCCACCTCCGATTCGCCCCTCCGCCCTCCCTTGACTTTTGTTTCCGTGTTTCTGTTGGTTCCAGCTATAGGACATCTGGGAGCTGTCCATAAGGAGGGGGATACTGTCACGGCCTCATCCTTGCGCACTGCAAGCACCTCGGGACACGCCCACGGCCACGGCGCACATCCAGGGACGCGCTGCGCGCGTTTCCGCCCTGCAGCTCCCGCCAGCTGCAATCAATTACGGCAATCGGCACACCTGCCTGTAATGAACAAGCTGCCTACATAAGCCTGGACAATTTGGCATGCCGGCGCCGGAATATAATCTCCTTTTGGTGTTCATTCCCTGTGTGCATCCCCGAGTCAAGCTGTGCGTCTTGGGCTCCCGGATCTTCCCTGCTTCCCCCGCGCTTCCTGGTTCTCGACTCCTCGCTCGCCCCCGGACTACGACGACTCGCTCCTGCCTCTCGACCACGCTTCCGCCCTTGGACATCCCTGCCTGCCTTGCCCCTTGTTTGACAGCACCGCTCCTCCCAACACGCACCTCCAACATTTACGGTAAAACGTTCCAGATAAATACTACACATAGTCTTACACCATACACACTCTTGGATTTTGTCACACTCAATTTCCTTTTAGTTAATATTATTGTCTTATTATTATATATACTTTATATATAATAAATCTTTGTATATACTTCCCCCTGGTGTCTGAGCCGTCACCTCCCCTTGGTCCAAACATAACACTCAGTGCAGAGTCATACAGCCAGTGAGTGTGCCACACACTCACTGAGGCATCATTTACCCATCACTAGCGACACACAAGAGCCCTGACAGGACGGCCACTCTTCTGACTATACCCTGCACATGTTTAAACACATGATGATATGAAGCTGTGTATATGAATGCATAATAACAAGGAATGTTTGTTTATACATGGCAATAAAATATACAACTTTAATTTTATACAACATACAGTATGCCTTGTAGTCAGCAGTTCATCAGTTTGGGGGTCACTGACCTTCAAATTCTGAATTGTTTGTAATTTCTGTAATTAAATGAGGGTTGTAGCATCTTTGACCTTGACCTTGAGTCAAAAAAATGCTACCTTAATAACTTTGTGAACTGATCAAATTTTTATAGAAATATATTTCCGTATTTTCCGGACTATAGGGTGCACCAGATTATAAGGCGCACTGCCGAAGAATGGTCTATTTTTTAATATCTTTTTTCATATATAAGGCGCATTAAAAGAGTCATTTTTATTTATTTTTTTCTAAATGTAAAACACTTCCTTGTGGTCTACATAACATGTAATGGTGGTTCTTTAGTCAAAAGGTTGCATAGATGATGTTTTACAGATCATCTTCAAGCCGCTTTCTGACAGGATGCGCCGTTTTGTGGGCGGTCTTATTTACATGGCTCCCCGTCATCTTTGTTGTAGCGGTGTAGCGTGCAAGGACCGGAGTGGAAGAAGTGTCAAAAGATGGACACTAACTGTTTTCATGACATTCAGACTTTACTTCAATCAATAACGGAGCAGCATCTCCTCATCCGTGGCTCACTAGTGCAAAAACAAGGCTGGAAATGTGTCCCATGAAAAAAACCGTCCGACCGGAACTCTCTAATAACTAAAGTTCCTTGGGTGCATAATGTAAACTCACTACACCGGTATGTTTTAGCGCTTTCATGGCGAGTTTACAGACAGACATAAGTAACAACTTTACACTACTTTATACTAGAAATGGCAACAGCGGAGGATGAATGTCCCATAACAAGAAGACAGAGAAAAAGAAGAAGCTTATTGACCACGGTGTCGGCACGGACTACAAAGGCGGACGCGCGCACATTTTCAGGACTCATGCAGATACCAAATACAGATCAGCAGGTAACAGAAGGTAAGAAAAGTTGCCTTTGCATAATATTGCGAAACAAAACGCCAGATAATAGGTCTTTCTTTATACACACGCCATAATAATACTCGTACAATCCATCAAGCGGTGCGGCTTCAGAGATTAGTGTTTTTCAACCTTTTTTGAGCCAAGGCACATTTTTTGCGTTGAAAAAATCCGGAGGCACACCACCAGCAGAAATCGTTAAAAAACGAAACTCAGTTGACAGTAAAAAGTCGTTGTCGCAATGGTTGGATATGACTTTAAACCATAACCAAGCATGCTTCACTATAGCTCTTGTCTCAAAGTAAGTGTACTGTCACCACCTGTCACATCACGCCCTGACTTATTTGGAGTTGGTTTGTTATTTTCCTGTGTGTAGTGTTTTAGTTCTTGTCTTGCGCTCCTATTTTGGTGGCTTTTTCTCTTTTTTTGGTATTTTCCTGTAGCAGTTTCATGTCTTCCTTTGAGCGATATTTCCCACATCTACTTTGTTTTTATCCTTCTTTGTGGGGACATTGTCGATTGTCATGTCATGTTCGGATGTACACTGTGGACGCCGTCATTGCTCCACAGTAAGTCTTTGCTGTGGTCCAGCATTCTGTTTTTCTTTACTTTGTAGCCAGTTCAGTTTTAGTTTCGTTCTGCATAGCCTTCCCTAAGCTTCAATGCCTTTTTCTCAGGGGCACTCACCTTTTGTTTATTTTTGGTTTAAGAATTAGACACCTTTTTACCTGCACGCTGCCTCCCGCTGTTTCCGAAATCTGCAAAGCAATTAGCTACTTGCTGCCACCTACTGATATAAAAGAGTATTACACGGTTACTCTGCCGAGCTCTAGACAGCACCGTCACTCAACAACAACACATCATTTGCAGACTATAATTACTGGTTTGCAAAAAATATTTTTTACTCAAAATAGGTGAAATTAGATCAACTCCCACGGCACACCAGACTGTATCTCACAGCACACTAGTGTGCCGCGGCACAGTGGTTGAAAAACATTGTCATAGATTACCAAAGTCGTACTAAAACATGTTTGATACATTTTTGAACGTCGTGTGTAATGTTCTATATTTTCAATAGGACATATAAAATGTTGGCGTTGTTTACTTGAGTCATATTGCAGTTTACATGTATCTCGTATGTGCGACTGCCGTCTACTGGTCACACTTATCGTTACACCATGTACCAAATAAAATAGCTTCGAGGTCGGTAAGCACAACCAAGATTATTCCGTACATTAGGCGCACCGGGTTATAAGGCGCACTGTCGAGTTTTGGGAAAATGAAAGGATTTTAGGTGCGCCTTATAGTCCGAAAAAATATGGTGTATTAGATGTATTTTTGTTGTATCATGTTGCATTTTCACGTTTCATGCAGTCCCCCCGAATTAGGCAGGTTAGGCAATCTTTAACAGTATCAGGATAATTTGACTCAAACGTTAATTGACAACTTATCGGATAGAGGTGATCCAAGATAAGTGCAACAACCAGAATAGAGCTGTGCAATTAAAATGAAACTAGAGCTGTCACCATACACACCACAACCTTTGTGTACGTTTGTACACGCAGTTATGCATGTTTTAAAATGTAAAACAACGTAGGAAAAAAAAAAAAAGCATATCGGCAGTGTCTCTCTGGTGCTAACTTGCTGATTTTAGCTGACGTTTTTCCCACTGAGGGAAATGCAAATGAGCGAAGTTGTTAGAGTGAGGGGAAAAAAAAAAAAAAAAAAAGTATCTCAGTTGTGTAAGGCTGAATGGGAAACCCGGGGCAGGCACCTGTGTGTGTGTGTTAGCGTTAAGATTCAACAGTGACCCACTTCCTTCTATCCAACAAGAATCTAGTACACGTACAAGTTTAAAGAGCATCTTGTGAAGTGCATAAGGAAGAAATTCCCCCCGCAGGATCTGAAACAAAGCTTGGTCACCCCTGGACTTTGAAATGTAAATGATATATGCATCATGCATCATTTAGACCAGTTAATGCATTCACAATAGAACCAAATCCTAGTGTTTGGATTGTAAGTGTGTCCGTGTCATTGAGCACTATCTTAAGGCACGCTGCAGGGAGTATTATGGGCTGGAGGGCAAACAAATAACGAGCCAAATGTCTGATTGCATGTGTTGCATGCATGTGAAGTACCAGTTTGGTGTCAATGTAGTTTTTATTAGGTCATTATTTTGTATACAGTACAGGCCAAAAGTATTCTATGTGTTTTTTCTTTATTTTCATGACTATTTACATTGTAGATAGCATAGTAGAGTTTTAACTTGCACTTACAGATGTAGCGACGGACTGTAGTTACTGACAGTGGTTTTCTGAAGCTTTCCTGAGCCCATGTGGTGATATCCTTTACACACTGATGTCGGTTTTTGATGCAGTACCGCCGGAGGGATCCATGGTCACGGGCATTCAATGTTACGTGCAGTGATTTTGCCAGATTCTCTGAACCTTTTGATGATATTTCCCATTCTTGCTTGATGTACAGCTTAAGTTGTTCAACAGTCCGGGGGTCTCCGTTGTGCTATTTTAGGCTTCATAATGCGCCACACATTTTCAATGGGAGACAGGTCTGGACTACAGGCAGGCCAGTCTAGTACCCGCACTCTTTTACTACGAAGCCACGTTGATGTAACACGTGGCTTGGCATTGTATTGCTGAAATAAGCAGGGGCGTCCATGGTAACGTTGCTTGGATGGCAACATATGTTGCTCCAAAACCTGTATGTACCTTTCAGGATTAATGGTGCCTTCACAGATGTGTAACTTACCCATGTCTTGGGCACTAATACACCCCCATACCATCACAGATGCTGGCTTTTCAATTTTGCGCCTATAACAATCCGGATGGTTCTTTTCCCTTTTTGGTCCGGAGGACATGACATCCACAGTTTCCAAAAACAATTTGAAATGTGGACTCGTCAGACCACAGAACACTTGTCCACTTTGTATCAGTCCATCTTAGATGAGCTCAGGCCCAGCGAACCCGACTGCGTTTCTGGGTGTTGTTGATAAACGTTTTTTGCCTTGCATAGGAGAATTTTAACTTGCACTTACAAATTTAGCGACCAACTGTAGTTACTGACAGTGGGTTTCTGAAGTGTTCCTGAGCCCATGTGGAGATATCCTTTACACACTGATGTCGCTTGTTGATGCAGTACAGCCTGAGGGATCGAAAATCACGGGCTTAGCTGCTTACGTGCAGTGATTTCTTCAGATTCTCTGAACCCTTTGATGATATTACGGAGCGTAGATGGTGAAATCCCTAAATTCCTTGCAATAGCTGGTTGAGAAAGGTTTTTCTTAAACTGTTCAACAATTTGCTCACGCATTTGTTGACAAAGTGGTGACCCTCGCCCCATCCTTGTTTGTGAATGACTGAGCATTTCATGGAATCTACTTTTATACCCAATCATGGCACCCACCTGTTCCCAATTTGCCTGTTCACCTGTGGGATGTTCCAAATAAGTGTTTGATGAGCATTCCTCAACTTTATCAGTATTTATTGCCACCTTTCCCAACTTCTTTGTCACGTGTTGCTGCCATCAAATTCTAAAGTTAATGATTATTTGCAAAAAAAAAAAAATGTTTTATCAGTTTGAACATCAAATATGTTGTCTTTGTAGCATATTCAACTGAATATGGGTTGAACATGATTTGCAAATCATTGTATTCCGTTTATATTTACATCTAACACAATTTCCCAACTCATATGGAAACGGGGTTTGTAGTTCGCTGAGCTCCACACAAGGATCTGGGCTCGAAGGCATTGCAAACTCCTTCTGGATAGCAAAAAATAATGAACCAATCAGGATCGCCGGGCGGGATTTCATAGATGTGACGAAGGGACTGTTTGATTCCTTGTGTGGAGCTCAGCGAACTACAAGGATCTGGCGAGAGTCAGGTTCGTGATATCCCTAAATTCCTTGCAATAGCCCGTTGAGAAATGTTGTTCTTAAACTGTTCAACCATTTGCTCACGCATTTGTTCACAAAGTGGTGACGCTCGCCCCATCCTTGTTTGTGAATGACTGAAGCATTTCATGGAATCTACTTTTATACCCAATCATGGCACCCACCTGTTCCCAATTAGCCTGTTCACCTGCGGGATGTTCCAAATAAGTGTTTGATGTCTTTTTTGCCACTTGTGCCATCTTTTTTGAAACATGTTGCAGGCATCAAATTCCAAACGAGCTAATATTTGCAAAAAAATAACAACGTTTTCCAGTTCGAACGTTAAGTATCTTGTCTTTGCAGTGTATTCAATTGAATATAGGTTGAAAAGGATTTACAAATGATTGTATTTTGTTTTTATTTACCATTTACACAACGTGCCAACTTCACTGGTTTTGGGGTTTGTATTTTGTTTATGTGTTGTACTTCCTGTCGTTACTAAAAAATCAGTGCATGTTCAGTAACCTGACACAGCATGTTTTCCCAATTGCCTTTGCATCACTTTTCAAAAAAACGTTAAAAAGGCTAACAGAGGAGAACTAATCGGCTTGTGATTTTATTCTGACCCTCATATTCTCAAATACTTGCAGAAATATGTGTAACGGCAGGTGAGCTGTTTGTTTTCTGCATACCCCAGACACCCCGGGATACATCCGTGTTGCCATAGCAATCTAATCACCCTTCCCACAAATTGACCAAATGTGTCTTTTGCTAAAAATGTATCCCTACTCTGCCGTTTCAGATCATCGCTTCCTTGACGGGGGATGCCGATGTGTGTTAACGTCTCCCGTTGACCAGCAAAAATCACCGCTAAAGACCACGTTTAAACCCCCCCCCCCCCTCCCCATTGTTCTCCGGATATGCGAGGTTACATGTGCAGTGTGTTAGAAAATCACATTTCAACCGCAAATTGAAAGGGCTGCGAAATAATGACAGCAGCCAAAGGAGGCCATTTCCCACAGAGCAGTGAAAATGCAGCTTTTTGTATGCATATTCCAATAAAAGTTATTTCGAGGTTACATTAATTCCGTGTGCATTGTGTAACCTGTTTGTAATAAACATGCATTTTGTTTGTTTTTTTGACTTTCAGCGAGCACCGTCCTGCAGAGTCCTGTCTTCACCAAACAGCCTGGCAGCATCGTGTACCCGGTAGAATCTCTGGAGAAGAACAGAGAGGTGGTGTTCAGCTGTGAAGCTCAAGCAAGCCCATCTCCAGTCTATCGGTGAGTGGGTGAACGCGAGGCTTTATGGGTCGTCTGCCGGGATTTAGATCCATATTTAATAGCGGTTTCACCCAGTTTTTTTTTTTTGCCTCGGTGGAACGATTTTATGGCGAAAGAAACAGGTGCTATGGTTGTTAAATCCCCGTTGAACCAGCGAGTAAAGTCATACACTTTTTCCAAACACTGCTCTTGTAGCATAACTGTATTATGGCTGATCTCCTGCACGTGTGTGGTTTGTGGGGCGTAGCTTTCATGGTCGGAGCCCGCTGCTCGTTTGAGGGTTTGCATTCTCTAGGCCGTGAGATACAGTCTGAACTGCAAAAACTGAAATCTAAGTAAAATTAAATATCTCAAATAAGGGTGATATTTGCTTATTTTCTTCCTGATAAGATCATTCTTCTCACTAAGCAGATTTGATGTTAGGGTGTTTTACTTGTTTTAAGGGTTTTGGTCCTAAATGGTCCCAGTAAGATATTACAGCTTGTTGCTGAGATTTGATGACCTATATTGAGTAAAACATGCTTGAAACTAGAATATCAACTGTTGCAAAGCTGTGTCATCAACACTCACAAGTATAAAACTGCTTTTTCAAAGTAAATATTGCTTATTTCAAGCATGAAATAAAAAATCATGACTTTGACACAATTGTGTCTCATAATTAAAACAGATGACAGCCAAATTGACTTTGCTGTTTTATTTTCAATGAAACAATAGAAAATACATACTCATATAGTAGTACAGTTGGCACAGTACAGTAACCTGACAGTTCATATTTAAACATTTAACATGTGACATTTCAAACAATTTTGAAATAGTATATATATATATATATATATATATATATATATATATATATATATATATATATATATATATATATATATATATGTCTTAATTAGATTATCCAAAAAATAGTGCTCGATACCGTGGTAGAGCGTAATATGTATGTGTGGGAAAAAAATCACAAGACTATTTCATCTCTACAGGCCTGTTTCATGAGGGGTTTCCTCAATCCTCAGGAGGAAATCTCCTGAGGATTGAGGAAACCCCTCATGAAACAGGCCTGTAGAGATGAAATAGTCTTGTGATTTTTTTCCCACACATACATATATATATATATATATATATATATATATATATATATATATATATATATATATATATATATATTTATTCCTTGCGCACTAATTGAGCACGCACTTGGCACGATGATATCATGTTATCGATGGAAAAATGCATTTTTAGACAATATGATTTGCCTGAGCGGCTAGGAGACCCAGAGAGTAACAAGCGGTTGCCTTGTTGCCTTTCCATTATGAAAAATAAACAAGTTTTAGTTTAAGTTTGCTGGTTTCATGAAATGTAATGCCGTGTGCATATCATTATGTCAAGATAATGGCACTGGCATTTACTTAATTTGGGAAAATTTTTCAACATATTGAGAAAAAAGGTCTCAAGAACAGTGCACTTGTTATTAGTGAGAATATTCTTATTTTAAGGTATTTTGGGGTTCATTGAGGTTAGCTAATTTTACTTGTTTTGGAAAGTCTTGACAAGCCAAATTTTCTTGTTCTATTGGCAGATAATTTTGCTTAGTTCAAGTAAAATACCCGTAATTTGTATATTTTTTTTCTTGTTTTTGAACACTGACTTTTTGCAGATTTGGGTTAAAAATATTTTTTGCAAACCAGTAATTATAATCCGCAAATAATGTGCCGTTGTTGAGTGTCTGTACTGTCTGGAGATCGGCGGACTTACCATGTTATACTCTTCCATCTCAGCAGGTGGCAGCAGGTAGCTAATTGCTTTGTAGATGTCGGAAAACAGCGGAAGGCAGGGTGCAGGTAAAAAAGGTGTCTAATGCTTAAACCAAAAATAAACAAAAGGTGAGTGCCGCTAAGAAAAGGCATTGAAGCTTAGGGAAGGCTATGCAGAACGAAACTAAAACTGAACTGGCTGCAAAGTAAACAAAAACAGAATGCTGGACGACAGCAAAGACTTACTGTGGAGCAAAGACAATGTACATCCGAACATGACACGACAATCAACAATGTCCCCACAAAGACGGATGCAAACAACTGAAATATTCTTGATTGCTAAAACAAAGTAGATGCGGGAAATATCGCTCAAAGGAAGACATAAAACAGCTACAGGAAAATACCAACAAAAGAGAAAAAGCCACCAAAATAGGAGCACAAGACAATAACTAAAACGCTACACACAGGAAAACAGCAAAAAACTCCAAATAAGTCAGGGCGTGATTTCATTTATAAATAAATAAAAAAAACAAATCTTAAAATTCACCAAATCAGTCTCAATATCCTGTTATTCAAATTTGATTAAAAGGTTGCATCTTGAAGATCTGCGATAATCTCATCATACATACAGAGGTCAAGACCAGAATTATGCGACTAATGTGACTTCCTCAACCATAAGGGGTGTGCTAAATGTACTAAGCATAACTGTTATGTACAGAGAGGGGAAGGAGGCGACAACCAAGGCAGAACTGCGGTTTACAAGGTTTATTTAAACCTGTGATGATTACGTGGCGTGTGTATGCTACCCTAAGTGAATGGGTGTAGGCTATGTGTATAATTAATAGTGTAAATGTTACCAGAGGTTGTTGTCTGTGAGTGTTGGATGTATTCTTCGTCGAATCAAGGGGGGCGAGGCGAAGAGGCAGTCCGTGAACAGGCAAGGGGTCGAGGGTAGGAGCGAGGCAGCGTAGTCCGAGACACAAGGGACATGAACAAGGGAGACACGGAGAGAGCAAAGAGAAGGCGAGCTAAGCACAGGGGAGGGAAAGCTAGACGTGATGCTTATTGGGAAGATGAGCGACGTTCTGGCAAAGGTTCCTCGGGTCCGCTGGTCTTTATGCCGCTCCCTCTCATCAGGTCCAGGTGCGCAGATTAGTGATTGTCTGCAGGCTTGTTGCAGCGTGGGCGTGTTGCGCTCAGCGCGAGCAGGGGCGGGGGTGCCGGCAGCTCCAGCTGCCAAGGAAACGCAGGTTTGAGTCCGCGCTGTTACAATAACGTCGCTAAAACGTGAATTCTTCCCGCTAAAAACGTTAATTTTTACGCTAAAAACAGTGGTTTTGTTTCTCCATTCCATTCCATTTATCCCATTTTTTTATATGCTGTAAAAAAAAAACACTGCTTTTACTGTAAAATTATGGTGAATGAGCTGCCAGTTTTTTAAGTAAAAAATTCAAACATATTTTTTGCAGCTTATTTAAAAAATATATCGTTAATGTATTATATATTTACATGTATATTCATATATTACTCATTGTTAAAAGCGGCCCTATGAGGGCAGCCCTAACTGCGATGTGGCCCTCAATGAAAAGGAGTTTGACACCCCTGATTTAGAGCCTGGTGCACCAGATGGTGTGGTACTTATGCTACTGGATACATGGCGCAGTACATAAGTGCTTAAAGCTAATGCCTAAAAGTGGCACTGCTGTTGTGGCCTTCTTCGCAATCATATGCGGGAAAAGTTGGACTAGTTTGTCACATGCAATGTTTGGCAGTATGATTACTGAAACGGTATGTCGCGAGAATTTTTGTCGAACAGAATCCTACGAAAGGTTGTGTGTACAAAAACCGAAGTGCCACTGTAGTAAGTAACAGTTTACACTACTGGATGGTTTTTATTCTATTGGTTATCTGATGGTTATTATTACAAACCCCGTTTCCATATGAGTTGGGAAATTGTGTTAGATGTAAATATAAACGGAATACAATGATTTGCAAATCCTTTTCAACTCATATTCAATTGAGTGCACTACAAAGACAAGATATTTGATGTTCAAACTCATAAACTTTATTTATTTTTTTGCAAATAATAATTAACTTAGAATTCCATGGCTGCAACACGTGCCAAAGTAGTTGGGAAAGGGCATGTTCACCACTGTGTTACATCACCTTTTCTTTTAACAACACTCAATAAACGATTGGGAACTGAGGAAACTAATTGTTGAAGCTTTGAAAGTGGAATTCTTTCCCATTCTTGTTTTATGTAGAGCTTCAGTCGTTCAACAGTCCGGGGTCTCCGCTGTCGTATTTTACGCTTCATAATGCGCCACACATTTTCGATGGGAGACAGGTCTGGCCTGCAGGCGGGCCAGGAAAGTACCCGCACTCTTTTTTTACCAAGCCACGCTGTTGTAACACGTGCTGAATGTGGCTTTTGTAGAACCTATTCGACGCCGTATAGCCCCTCATAGTCGGTTGTTTCGAGTAGAAATGGCGTACATTTCATCGCTGACATCGTCTCACAAGATGTAGTTTCTCTTAAGTATCCTTCTTGAAAATGGCCTCGCAAATATATATCTGCCACCTAATCAACATGTTGCTCTCCTTCTTCTTCTTCATTAAATCAAATGAGGAAGTAAATATGATTCAACTCACAAGTTTCAAACTCATGGTCCGGGGGCCAGTTGTGGCCCGCCACTTCATTTTATTTGGCCCTTGAAAGCCTGGATGTAATATGTATCAATAAAGTACCGTAACTTTTCTTACTAAATGTATTATTTCTTTCTATTTTGGGAGAAAAAATATATATATACTCCATGTAATCGCAAATTATGTTAACTTAAATATTGTCTAATTAAGCAAAAATGTATTATCAAACATTCAAACCATTTTTAAATAGAAATAAATACTAATGATAATGATTTCAAAGCAAGTTATCCGTCAAATGGTGCAATGTAAAAGTAGTAATAGATTTCATGGTAAAATTGTGAAATTTACTGTGGTTTTACAGCATTTTTCTCAAAATGGAAAAAAACTGTACTTTTTTTACTGCGATAAACTGTGGTGGCGTTTACAGTAATACACCGAAAAATCTACAGTTGTTGATTTGCGGTAAAAAAAAACAAAAAAAACTGGCAGCTCAGGTGCCAAAATTTTACTGTAAAATTGCATTTTTTTGTTATTTACAGTAAAAAAACAAATGTACATTTTACAGTGAAATTCTGGCATCTGAGCTGCCTTTTTTTTTTTTTTTTTTACCATAAAAACGGTAGTACTGTGTTTCCATTTACAGTAATATACATTACATGTTGAGGTGAAATTATTGCAACTTACCTTATTTTTTTTTTTACATTTTAGTTTTTTAAAATCTACAAATAAAATGCATAACAAAATTGTGTAATAATGCTATTCACTATTAGAAACGGCCCTCTGGGGGCCAAACATAACTGCGATGTGGCCCTCAGTGAAAACGACAAAAGACGACAAAAATATGGTTCACAATTTGTTATTTTTATAATGAAACGATCTTCAAACGATCTATGCAGCGATCTTTGCGGCGCCATCTTTTCCTTATCTGCCCACTCCGCATGGATAAAGAAAAATACCCATCCCAAGATACACACACACACTCGAAGAAAGAACGAAAACAATCTTTGTGTTTGTTCTATTTTGGTCATGTGTGAATCGTTGCAGTGTTCCTGTGAGAAAACAGCCACCATTCCTCAGGCGCTTTCGTATTTGGTGTCGTAATGCGTCTCTGGAGACTCATTTACGGAGAAGGGCTATGAAAGACGATGTTATCAAAAGAATGGTGTGTAGTTAAGTTAAAGAATTTTTATATGCAAATCAACTCCTAATTGTGCATCTTGATTAAATTATGATTCAGTACTGATTCACATTCCTAGTGTTGAGTAAGAAGGACCACCAAGACAGAATAGCAATACTATCAAGTTTTACCAAATATGTGTTGTATGTGTTTTATGTTGCATGATTGCACCAAGACAAATTCCTAGTTTGTGAACTATTCTGATTCTGATTCTGAATCTGATTCTGATTCTGATTACTAAAGCTTTAGGAGACCAGCCCTCACAATGCTACACTTGTGATTTAGGGCTATATAAATAAACATTGATTGATTGATTGATATAAAAGCGGCGTCAAAAAGCGGTCTAAAGAGTCAGCTTATTTAGTATGAAAACAGCCACCTCCCGCCCAGAAAGAAATACAGCCTTATTGTTCTAAACTGATAAGGTCTTCTCCACAAAAAGGGAGTACATTATACTCCCAATAGACATTCCAGCGCCTTCAAGGTGAAACACAGTTTACTAACAGACATAAGGAAAAAGCACAAAGTAGAGATGTCCGATAATATCAGCTGATAAATGCTTTAAAATTATCGGTATCGGTTGCTATTGCTCAAAAAAAAAAAGACAAAAAATCTGTGTTATAATGAATTATTGACCTATTCAAGGCTCCAATTACTTCAAAAATGTCACTTTAAAATGTTTTATGTGTAAAAAAAATATTGCATATATTGTGTGGTTGCCATATAAAAACATCCAAGATTTATTTGACAAAAGAGCATACAAACAAACAAAATATTAGTTCAAACGTAAAATCGACAGATATATCTGAAGTTGAACTCGTAACTTAAGTGTTGAAAGTTAAAAAAAAAAACTAATAAAAATGTATCACTTTATGAGTGGGGGACCTTTTGGATCCCAAACATATTTAGTGGGATTTTATTAATATTTTCACTGATTTCTCAAAAATATTATAGAATTAAAATCAATGGTGTCCTGCATTATTGATCTTTTAGAGCTCTATTTACTAAATACTGCATATTTCCAGTTTTGCTATAAAAAACAAAGTTGTCTTTGACAGAAAATGCATAACATTTTTTTTTTTTTTTTTTTTACTTTTTATCAACCTGAAGTTGATATAGAGATTTACTGTAAGCGTTAAATAAAAAATAATAATAATAATTTGACTTATTTTTAACGTTTTAATGACTGAGACCCTTTATGGTCCCCGGGAGTCCTAAAGGTTAAAAAAAAAAAAATCCATATATTTTGTTATGGTTTGAAAATAAAAAATATCAAAATGGCCCCCGCATGCTTAAATTTTTCCGTGTGCGGCCCTCAGTGGAAAAAGTTTGGACACCCCTGGTTTAATGCATCCAGCGGGGCATCACAATAAAATTAGGCATAATAATGTGTTAATTCCACGACTGTATATATCAGTATCGGTTGATATCGGAATCGGTAATTAAGAGTTGGACAATATCGACAAAAAAGCCATTATCGGACATCTGTAGCACAAAGTGTACACAAGGGAAAATATTAGCTGCTTTAAACATAACTATGGATAAAGAAAGAACACTTAAAAATAAATGCATTCTCCACACTAGCAATACATTGAACATTTCCTATTCTGCCGTATACCACCAATACATCTGTCAAATCCATTTTGTTTTTAAATTATTTTGATTACCGGTACTCTCTCCCATCTGTTTCTTCAAATGTGTTGCATGGCTGCAGAGTTATTGGAGAATCTGTTGCCATTTAGACTTAATTATACTCCTTGCCGATGATTTATAATGATAAACATAGTGACGACGTTTTTTTGCTGTTTGAGTTTGGAAAGGCGGATGACCGGCAATGTATTATCAGGACGACAAGTCAAAGGCACCGCCGTGGTTCACTGATGCTGGGATTATTACTACAGGATGCAAATGATGGCCGTCCTTTATTTCAGACAAATGACAGTCTTCCTCTTGTCCTCTGCAAAAAGCACCGTCCCAGTCCACCCGCCCAACAATGTATGTTTGAATAATCACTATCATGTTTTATTGTTCTTGTCTTTTTAGATGGAAACTTAACGGCACAGAACTCAGTCCCAGTTCTGGATCTCACTACAGCCTGTCTGGAGGCAACCTCAGAATCAGTCATCTGAGCAAAGACCAAGATGCCGGGACATATCAGTGCCTTGCCGCCAATACTTTCGGGACAATCGTCAGCCGAGAGGCCAGTCTAACATTTGCATGTGAGTCTTAATTATTGGTCTTTGTTGAGTGTATTGTTGAAAGTGACTCAAAATACCAGAAAGCCATACCATTCCATTGTTCTTGTCATGTCTGTGTGATCATGTTTTGTTTTAGTCATGTTCGGTTTTGTTTTTGGACTCTTTGTGCACTTTTGTTTGTTTTGTCACCATAGCAACCCATTAGTTTTCACCTGTCATGTCATGCACCTGTTTCCACTGATCATGTCACTGCCATTTAAGTCGGTCTGTTTCTGTTGTTCGTCCTGGTGACATTATCTATCCATCCATACTACTGCTACCCATGATATTCCTGCCTACTTTAGTTCATGCTTCATGCCATGCCACAGTAAGTGTATTTGTTTCGTGTTCATAGTTAATTGCCTTTGTGCTAGTCTTTTGGTTTCATTAGTCAAGTTTGTTCTCCGCCATTGTGCGCGCCTTTTGTTTGCTTCCTTTTTTGTAGTTTGTTAGTATTTTAATAAATATGTACACACGTTCACGCCTTGCCCGCGCCAACTTTCCTTTGCACCATGGGAAAACAAACCACGCCAAGGTCCACGTATTGACGGTTTTTTTATCATTGTCAGCATTGATATAGCTTTATATCTTACCATGAACATTACTCTACTTAGAACTAGGGATGATGTTTGATAAGAAATTATCGAGTTTGAGCCCATTATCGAATCCTCTTATCGAACCGATTCCTTATCGATTCTCTTATCGATTCCACATAGGTTGTTGTATATGGAAAAAAACACAATATTTGGTTTATCAAAACCTCACTTTTATTTTATAAGAAAAAAATAAAATAAAATAAATAAATATTGACTGTTAACCCCCCTAAAATATATATATATATATATATATATATTGACTGTTGTTACCCAAAGTATATTAAGTGGGATTTTTCAGAAAAACAAATATATACAGTAACACAAAAACAACCTGTCTCTGTGATCACTATAGGTGTATAAATAATAATATAGTGTTAAATAAAATCCGTCCCTTGGGCACAAAACTGAAAATAATACAGCTCTCCAAAAAGTGCACTTCTGCTGCTATTGGAACGTACTAACTACACACACAGGCAGACAGCTAACAAACAATCCAAGACGTCTAATAAAGTTCCAAAGCAGATTAATCCATTTAGGCTCTTTATTGTTGTTGATCTTGCTTTGTCTTTTCCTACCTTTACGTTTGTCTTGCACTGGACTGTTATTTATTTTAATTTTTTTAACTGAAATACACACAATGACAAATGTATAAGCTGTGTGATTTAATTAACATACTGAAATGTAATACACAATATGTAAATATTAGCTTCACACAAATATGCATTACTATCATCAAAAAAATACTTCTGAGTGTTGAAACTATTTCAATGATGGAAATACACTATAGGTGTATAAATAATAATATAGTGTTAAATAAAATCTGTCCCTTGGGCACAAAACTGAAAATAATACAGCTCTCCTAAAAGTGCACTTCTGCTGCTATTGGAACATACTAACTACACACACAGGCAGACAGCTAACAAACAATCCAAGACGTCTAATAAAGTTCCAAAGCAGATTAATCCATTTAGGCTCTTTATTGTTGTTGATCTTGCTTTGTCTTTTTCTACCTTTACGTTTGTCTTGCACTGGACTGTTATTTATTTTAATTTTTTTAACTGAAATACACACAATGACAAATGTATAAGCTATGTGATTCAATTAACATACTGAAATGTAATACACAATATGTAAATATTAGCTTCACACAAATATGCAGTACTATCATCAAAAAAATACTTCTAAGTGTTGAAACTATTTCGATGGTGGAAATACACGACTGGCAGCCATTTCAAGTCCTCAAAACATCCATTGAAACAGTGCACAAAAATCGTTTTTCAATAGACGTCTTACAATCAAATTGAAACACTTTCCACCTTAATATTGAGTTATATAAACAAGTTAAACAGTTTACTTACATACTTATCTTTTCCAAGGCTTGTAGGAGCTAACACAACTTGTCTACTTCTCAATTGTCTCAACTCGGAAGTGCCCAAACTAATGATGCGTAGTATTTTCATATCGCCACAAGGTGTCAGTAAGAGTCTACAATCAAATGGGCATAACATTGCCGTCCCACAGGGCATTTCCTGTGGGAAGGGATTCGTTCTCAGGAATTTGAATAAAGAACCAACTCTTTTTCTTTACTATAGTGGTCTCGATAACGGGTACCGGTTCTCAAAAACGGATTCCAGTCCAAGGACTCGGTTCTTTTCTTATCGAACAACCGGGAAAACCGGTTTCGAGCATTATCCCTACTTAGAACACACACTCATACCAGGCAATTCTAATAACGAGACCGATCCCGGCGTGGCTTGGTTGGTAGAGTGGCCGTGCAAGCAACCTGAGGGTTCCTGGTTTGATCTCCGGCTTCTTCCATCCTAAACACGTCCGCTGTGTCCTAGAGCAAGACACTTCACCCTTGCTCCTGATGTGTCATGGTTAGGGCCTTGCATGGCAGCTCCCACCATCAGTGTGAATGTGTGTGTACAGTACAGGCCAAAAGTTTGGACACACCTTCTCATTCAAAGTGTTTTCTTTATTTTCATGACTATTTACATTGTAGATGGTCACTTAAGGCATCAAAAATATGAATGAACACATGCACTGGGTGGATCTATACCTGACATCCACTGTCCCGATACCAAGTACAAGAGCGTATCTAGTTGATACCACTATCTATATTACAAAATACAAAATATGTTTTCCATATTATGTTTATAAACTCAGGAAATACGTCCCTGGACACATGAGGACTTTGAATATGACTAATGTATGATTCTGTAACTACTTGGTATCGGATGGATACCTAAATTTGTGGTATCATCCAAAACTAATGTAAAGCTTCCAAACAAGAGAAGAACAAGTGATTATTACAATTTAACAGAAGTATAGATAGAAAATGTTGAAACAGAAAATAAGCAGATATTAACAGTAAATGAACAAGCGGAATAATAATCATTTTTTACAGCTTGTCCTTTATAATTTTGACAAAATAATAGAATGACAAATGACATAATATGTTACTGCATATGTCAGCAGACAAATTAGGAGCCTTTGTTTTATTACTTACTACTAATTGCAATAAGAAACATATGTTTAATATACCCTAAGATTTTTTGTTAAATAAAAAGCCAATAATGCCATTTTTTGTGGGCCCCTTTATTTAGAAAAGTATCAAAGTATCTAAATATATTTTGGTACCAGTATCAGTACCCAAATTTTGGTATGGGGAACCCCAGGGCTGAATAAACACTGATTGACGGTAGTAGCCGAGGATCTACAGCAAGTTGCAGAACCTGGGGCGGGTCACAGCCTCCTATGGCTTAAAATTATCAATCAATCAATCAATATTTGTTTATATAGCCCTAAATCACAAGTGTCTCAAAGGGCTGCACAAGCCACAACGACATCCTCGGTTCAGATCCCACATCAGGGCAAGGAAAAACTCAACCCAATGGGACAATGAGAAACCTTGGAGAGGACCACAGATGTATGGACGTCGAGTGGATCTAGCATAATATCGTGAGAGTCCAGTCCATAGTGGATCTAACATAATATTGTAAGAGTCCAGTCCATAGTGGATCTAGCATAATAGTGTGAGAGTCCAGTCCATAGAGGATCTAACATAATATTGTGAGAGTCCAGTCCATAGTGGATCTAACATAATAGTGAGAGTCCAGTCCATAGTGGATCTCACATAATAGTGAGAGTCCAGTCCATAGTGGATCTCACATAATAGTGAGAGTCCAGTCCACAGTGGGGCCAGCAGGAAACCGTCCCGAGCGGGGACAGGTCAGCAGCGCAGAGATGTCCCCAACCGATGCACAGGTGAGCGGTCCACCCCGGGTCCCGACTTTGGACAGCCAGCCCTTCATCCGTAGCCACAGAACCTGTGCCCGCCCCCCTTCACGAGAGAGAGGGGGGGCATAGCAGAAAAGAAAAAAAAACAGCAGATCAACTGATCTAAAAGGGGGGTCTATTTAAAGGCTTTCTGCTCCGCTGCTCCCAGTCTGTGGAATGCTCTCCCTGACCACCTGAGGGCACCACAGACTGTGGATGCTTTTAAAAAAGGCTTAAAAGCCCTTATTTTAAAAAAAGCCTTTTTTTTTAGATATGTGCATACTAGCTATAGCTATTTGGCTGTTCTAGTTTTTATTTCTATTTATTTCTTTATTATCTTTTTTTATTTTTTATTTATTTATTTATTTATTTATTTATTTTAATACACTGTAGCACTTTCAGATTGTTTACTCAATATAAAGTGCTTTTTACAAATAAAATCTATTATTATTATTATATTATAGAGTATACAAATGAGTTTGAAGATGGGACTTAAATTATTTATTTATCATTATTTAAATGCTTCTACCGAGGTAGCATCTCTAACTGTTACCGGGAGGGCATTCCATAGTACTGGAGCCCGAACAGAAAACGCTCTATACCCCGCAGACTTTTTGGGGTTCTGGGAATCACTAATAAGACGGAGTTCTTTGAACGCAGATTTCTTGCCGGAACATATGGTACAATACAATCAGCAAGATAGGACACACAAATGACAATAATATTGATATCATGGGCAGCTTCAGCATTCCGCCATCTGCCCTCGATGCAGTCAGACAGTGGTGGGATTTAAAATTGAGGAGCCGTGTGTCACAAATGGGAATAATAATAGAACAACCTTTTATGACACAATATCTCACCCCCTTAAAAAATAAGCACAATAGACATCGTATATAGATATTTTTTTATCTTGGTTAGACATCACTTCATTTAGTGTCTTTTCCAC
>NC_084731.1:20786011-20843511 GCF_033978785.1 Entelurus aequoreus | reverse complement strand
ACTGCCGTTGTGTCCTTGGGCAAGACACTTTACCCACCTGCTCCCAGTGCCACCCACACTGGTTTAAATGTTACTTAAATATTGGGTTTCACTATGTAAAGCGCTTTGAGTCACTAGAGAAAAGCGCTATATAAATATAATTCACTTCACTTCACTATATTAGCTATAATAGCCTACTATCAAAATGACTTTAAAAGTCTTATATACGTGTTATAATGAAGGCAACACATGATGTAAGTGTCTATATTAGCTATATTAGCCTACTATCAAAATGAGTATGTGTCGCAGGCTGAAGCAAATCTTTGTTGACAGAAATGTTTAAATGTAATATTTATTCTACACATTTTTACAACATTAGAAACCATTAGTAAATCAGAGGCTACTCAGAAGGTGAGATAACTCCTGGAAATGACTGGCTTTCAATGGCCAAAGGTATAGATGTGTGTGTCCAAGTTAAAGGAAACGACAGGCTGTCTTCTTTTAATAGATTTATTACAATCTTTGGCAAGCTCGGTAATGTTTGCTGTGGTCTGGAACAACATGGCACAAAAATGCAGCCAATATTACATACAGATAATGTGTCATGAGACATGCCACACTAAATTACATACAAAGAGGATAAAAGTAAAGGATATTAAATGAGCTCAAATATACCTACAAACATACAGCTAGCCTACTCCAGATTGTTAGCATTGATTAGCTTGCAGACATGCACTGACCAAATATGCCTGATTCGCACTCCAACAAGTCCAATAACATCAACAAAGTCCGCCTTTGTGCATTCACGCACAGTATAAAACATTTGGTGGACGAAATGAGACAAAGAAGGAGTGGAAGATTTTACATGTAAACAAACTGTTCAAGAACCACCGAAACGATGTTCGCCAAACGCTCTCATCAGTGAAGCATACACACAAACATATTAAACAATCAGGAAGGTTTGTGTCATGTTTGTCCTCAAACAAAAAATATACTAAAACAAAAATACTTTTTAATCCTTTTTAAAAAATGCTCCAGGGAGCCACTTAGGACGGCACTAAAGAGCCGCATGCGGCTCGAGAGCCGCGTGTTGCTGACTTTGTCAAAGGAAGGAACCCCCACTAATGTATTTACTGGTTGTCTACCAAACAGACTGATGATGATAGATGACTTAAAGTGGACTTAATTAGGGGGTATATTGTAGTTTAGGCTGAATCCGCTTTAATTAAATAGACCCGGTGACTAATTGTTCTGGATGGCGTAATTGTTGTGAAGTCACAGGTGAATGTGAAGGTGAAGATTTCATTTTCCAACCAGTGACAAAAACAGACTATCGTTGAATCTTAGTAAAACTAAAATAATGCTATTTGGTAACAGTAGAAGAGAAAGTCAAACACAAATACAAATAGACGGAATAGAAATTGAAAGAGTAAACGAAACCAAATGTCTAGGTATAATGATTGATGATAAATTGAACTGGAAATCTCACGTAAAAAATATACAACATAAAGTTGCAAGAAACACGTCAATAATGAATACAGCAAAACATGTTCTAGACCAAAAATCCCTTCATATTCTCTACTGCTCACTAGTGTTACCATATCTGAGCTACTGTGTAGAAATATGGGGAAATAATTACAAAAGTACACTTCATTCATTAACGGTGTTACAAAAAAGATCAGTTAGAATAATACATAATGTTGGATATAGAGAACATACAAACCCTTTATTTATTGAATCAAAAATACTGAAATCCCACGACATAGTGAATTTGCAAACAGCTAAAATTATGCATAAAGCAAACCTGCTACCCAAGAATATACAACAATTCTTCTCAAAAAAAGAGGAAAATATAATTTTAGAGAAAAACGTAATTTAAAACATTTGTTTGCACGTACAACACTTAAGACCTTCAGTATATCAGTATGTGGAATTAAATTATGGAATGGATTAAGCAAAGCAATCAAACAATGTACTAATATGATACACTTCAAGAAACTCTTCAAACTTAAAGTGTTTACAAAGTACAAAGAAGAACCATGACAAACATTCTCAATTTATTTCATCCATCCATTCATTCATTCTTAAAGTAATCTTACTTATCTCATCATATGAAATATGACTTACTTCACCAATTATTATTATTAAATTCTTACTATTATTTATTTATTTATTTTTATTGTGATTACTTATGGAGTTTATTGTGAAAAAATTGTGAACAGGAAGTGAACAAAAAGTTTTGCAACTGTTATGTAAAGAAAAGGGGTAGGATTAAATAAGCTCTGCTTCTTCCTACTCCTTTTCGAACATGTTGAAAAGAGAAACTGGAAATTGTGATGTATCATGTTGTATGCTTGCATGTTCGAAATAAACTCAAACTCAACTCAACTCAACTCAGTGTTGTGTAGGAAAATGTCATTTATTTGAGTACAATTTGGGCATTTAACTAGTTTAAACTGATTAATGTAAGAAAACATTTGTTGCAAATGTGTGTGTGAAAATAGACTTACCGTATTTTTCGGACTATAAGTCGCAGTTTTTTTCATAGTTTGGCGATTTATACTCAGGAGCGACTTATGTGTGAAATTATTAACACATTACGGTAAAATATCAAATAATATTATTAAGCTCATTCACGTAAGAGACTAGACGTATAAGATTTCATGGGATTTAGCGATTAGGAGTGACAGATTGTTTGGTAAACGTATAGCATGTTCTATATGTTATAGTTATTTGAATGACTCTTACCATAATATGTTACGTTAACATACCAGGCACGTTCTCAGTTGGTTATTTATGCCTCATATAACGTACACTTATTCAGCCTGTTGTTCACTATTCTTTATTTATTTTAAATTGCCTTTCAAATGTCTATTCTTGGTGTTGGGTTTTATCAAATAAATTTCCCCAAAAAATGCGACTTATACTCCAGTGCGACTTCTATGTGTTTTTTTCTTTCTTTATTATGCATTTTCGGCCGGTGCGACTTATACTCCGGTGCGCCTTATACTTCAAAAATACGGTAACTCGGTTAAACCAGGGGTCGGCAACCCAAAACGTTGAAAGAGTCCATATTGGACTAAAAATACAAAAAACTAATATTTATGTAGCCGCAAAAAATTAAAAGCCGTTTATAAATGTTATAATGAAGGCAACACATGTTGTAAGTGTCTATTAGCTATAATAGTTTACTATCAAAATGACTATGTGTCGCAGGCTGAAGCAAATCTTTGCTGACAGAAATGTTGAAATTGAATATTTATTCTACACATTTTTACAACATTAGAAACCAGGTGAGATAGCTCCTGGAATCTACTAGCTTTTAATGGCCAAGTCTTATAATGAAGGCAACACATGACATAAGAGTCTATATTAACTATAATAGCCTACTATCAAAATTACTTTAAAAGTCGTATATAAGTGTTATAATGAAGGCAACACATGATGTAAATGTCTATATTAGCTATATTAGCCTACTATGAAAATGACCATGTGTCGCAGGCTGAAGCAAATCTTCGTTGACAGAAATGTTTAAATGTAATATTTATTCTACACATTTTTACAACATTAGAAACCATTGGTAAATCAGAGGCTACTCAGAAGGTGAGATAACTCCTGGAAATTACTGTCTTTTAATGGCCAAAGGTATAGATGTATGTGTCCAAGTTAAAGGAAACGACAGGCTGTCTTCTTTTAATAGATTTATTACAATCTTTGGCAAGCTAGGTAACGTTTGCTGTAGTCTGTAACAACATGGCACAAAAACAACTATCTGAAATGCAGACAAAATTACATACAGATAATGTATGTAAATAAATTATATACAAAGAGGATAAAAGTAAAGGATATTAAATGAGCTCAAATATACCTACAGACATACAGCTAGCCTACTCCAGATTGTTAGCATTGATTAGCTTGCAGTCATGCACTGACCAAATATGCCTGATTCACACTCCAACAAGTCCAATAACATCAACAAAGTTCACTTTTGTGCATTCACACACAGTATAAAACATTTGGTGGACAAAATGAGACAAAGAAGGAGTGGAAGATTTTACATGTAAACAAACCGTTCAAGAACCACCGAAACGATGTTCGCCAAACGCTCTCATCAGTGAAGCATACACACAAACATATTAAACAATCAGGAAGGTTTTTGTCATGTTTGTCCTCAAACAAAAAATATACTAAAACAAAAAAAATCTATTTTTTTCCCTTTTCCCTTTTTAATCCTTTTTTTAAAAAATGCTCCAGGGAGTCACTTAGGACGGCACTAAAGAGCCGCAAGAGCCGCGTGTTGCTGACCCCCCCCCCTCCCCCCAGGTTAGACCAAGTTTTCTGTAAAAACTATGTTGGTCTACATGCACAACAATGCCTCCAAGGTTATTCTTCGGAATTGGCCGCTCTCCAAATAGTTTGGCCTCTTCTCCTCAGTGTCACAAACTTTTTGATGGATGATGCTACTCACAAGGGTTGTGGCTGTCCACCTCCTGAGGCTTGGATAACTTATGGGCGCTCCTACTCAATACTCGCCTGCCCTTGATTAGTGTGTCAATTGATTCTGACCACTGATTATGTAAAGTGGTATACCAATAATTCATACAAAATCTGGACTTGTGCAGTCATTATGGCGAGTATAACGTGGCATTATCCGATGGGGGGCGGTCGGATGAAATGTTCTTTGTTTGCTTTTTGTTGTTGCTGTTCTTTTATAGAGGTATCGCAAAGAGTCAAGTGAATGAGTTTAAAGGCCTACTGAAATGAAATGTTTTTATTTAAACGGGGATAGCAGATCCATTCTATGTGTCATACTTGATCATTTCGCGATATTGCCATATTTTTGCTGAAAGGATTTAGTAGAGAACGACGACGAGAAAGGTCGCAACTTTTGGTCGCTGATAAAAAAAAAAGCCTTGCCTGTACCGGAAGTAGCGTGACGTCACCGGAGGAAGGACTCCTCACATTTTCCCATTGTTTACAATACAGCGAGAGACATTCGGACAGAGAAAGCGACAATTACCCCATTGATTTGAGCGAGGATGAAAGATTTGTGGATGAGGAACGTGAGAGTGAAGGACTAGAGTGCAGTGCAGGACGTATCTTTTTTCGCTCTGACCGTAACTTAGGTACAAGGGTTCATTGGATTCCACACTTTCCTCCTTTTTCTATTGTGGATCACGGATTTGTATTTTAATCCACCTCGGATACTATATCCTCTTAAAAATGAGAGTCGAGAACGCGAAATGGACATTCACAGTGACTTTTATCCCCGCGACAATACATCGGCGAAGCTCTTTAGCTACTGAGCTAACGTGATAGCATCGGGCTCAAATGCAGATAGAAACAAAATAGATAAATCCCTGACTGGAAGGATAGACAGAAGATCAACAATACTATTAAACCATGGACATGTAACTACACGGTTAATAATTCCCAGCTTGGCGAAGCTTAACAATGCTGTTGCTAACGACGCCATTGCAGCTAACTTAGCAACGGGACCTCACAGAGCTATCATAAAAACATTAGCGCTCCACCTATGCCAGCCCTCATCTGCTCATCAACACCCGTGCTCACCTGCGTTCCAGCGATCGACGGAAGGACGAAGGACTTCACCCGATCATCCGTGCGGTCGGCGGCTAGCGTCGGCTAGCGCATCTGCTATCCAAGTCAAAGTCCTCCTGGTTGTGTTGCTACAGCCAGCCGCTAATACACCGATCCCACCTACAACTTTCTTCTTTGCAGTCTTCATTGTTCATTAAACAAATTGCAAAAGATTCACCAACACTGATGTCCAGAATACTGTGGAATTTTGAGATGAAAACAGAGCTTTTTTGTATTGGATTCAATGGGGTACCAATACTTCCGTTCCAACGATTGACGTCACGTGCATACGTCATCATACATAGACGTTTTCAACCTGGAAGTTTAGCGGGAAATTTAAAATTGCACTTTATAAGTTAACCCGGCCGTATTGGCATGTGTTGCAATGTTAAGATTTCATCATTGATATATAAACTATCAGACTGTGTGGTCGGTAGTAGTGGGTTTCAGTAAGCCTTTAATAGGTTATTTACTGTACACAGGTCTATTAAAGGTGTGCATGTATTAAAACAAAATAGCTGATCTACTAAGGGTTGTGTCTCTTAAACAAAGCAAAATAGCAAGCACAGTCCATTAAGCTTGTCTCTCTTCATTTATATGCAGAATACATGCTGATGATCAGAGCACCTACTAAAGTAGGAGGAGGAGATGCAAATAGAGCCATTTAGCACATGCAATGTGATATATCAAGCCTACATGTTAAAAATGTTCTGCGGACGCCGTTTTGCGTCTGTGTTTAGCGCTCCGTCCAGCTGTATAATCTCTCGCCGTACAGCAATAGATGATATCCGTCTATTACCTGACACCTTCTATGTTAGCTACCGTACACAGGCCGAAATGCATAATAAAGAAGGAAAAAAACATATATAAGTCGCACTGGAGTATAAGTCGCATTTTTTGGAGAAATGTATTTGATAAAAGCCAACACCAAGAATAGACATTTGAAAGGCAATTTAAAATAAATAAAGAATAGTGAACAACAGGCTGAATAAGTGTACGTTATATGAGGCATAAATAACCAACTGAGAACGTGCCTGGTATGTTAACGTAACATATTATGGTAAGAGTCATTCAAATAACTATAACATATAGAACATGCTATACGTTTACCAAACAATCTGTCACTCCTGATCGCTAAATCCCATGAAATCTTATACGTCTAGTCTCTTACGAGAATGAGCTAAATAATATTATTTGATATTTTACGGTAATGTGTTAATAATTTCACACATAAGTCGCACCCCCGGCCAAACTATGAAAAAAAACTGCGACTTATAGTCCGAAAAATACGGTACTTCTCTTTGTTTATAATGTATTTTTTCTGCTTGATCTACTCTCTATTTTATGCTGCAGCTGTCACATGTACTGTAATATTGTACATGGTCATTGTTATATATTGTATATGTGATATAAACATATAATATAATATATCAGTATATATATAAAAAATACTGTACATATATTATGTAAATATTAGAGATGTCCGATAATGGCCTTTTTTTGCCGATTTCCGATATTGTCCAACTCTTAATTACCGATTTCCGATATCAACCGATACCGATTTATACAGTTGTGTAATTAACACATTATTATGCCTAATTTTTGTTGTGATGCCCCGCTGGATGCATTAAACAATGTAACAAGGTTTTCCAAAAAAAATCAACTCAAGTTATGGAAAAAAAATGCCAACATGGCACTGCCATATTTATTATTGAAGTCACAAAGTGCATTACTTTTTTTTTTAACATGCCTCAAAACAGCAGCTTGGAATTTGGGACATGCTCTCCCTGAGAGAGCATGAGGAGGTTGAGGTGGGCGGGGTTTCTGGGGTTAGCGGGGTGTGTATATTGTAGCGTCCCGGAAGAGTTAGTGTTGCAAGGGGTTCCGGGTATTTGTTCTGTTGTGTTTATGTTGTGTTACAGTCCGGATGTTCTCCCGAAATGTGTTTGCCATTCTTGTTTGGTGTGGGTTCACAGTGTGGCGCATATGTAACAGTGTTAAAGTTGTATATACGGCTACCCTCAGTGTGACCTGTATGGCTGTTGACCAAAGGCAGTGCCTTTAAGGTTTATTGGCGCTCTGTACTTCTCCCTACGCCCGTGTACACAGCGGCGTTTTAAAAGTCATAAATTGTACTTTTTGAAACAGATACCGATAATTTCCGATATTGCATTTTAAAGCATTTATCGGCCAATAATGTCGGCAGCCCAATATTATCGGACATCTCTAGTAAATATTATGTATATATGTTTTATTTTATATTGCTACTACGGTACATTTTTAGTCTATTTTATACCTGCATTGTCCTTTCCATCCTTACACTTTCCATCCTTTGTAACTGAGCTACTGTGTGGAACAATTTCCTTTGTGGATCATTAAAGTTTGTCCAAGTCTAAGTCTAATGTGCTTGCAAGCTGGCACAGTTAAACACGGTCAACATACAGGTTGATTATACTTTATATATACACTATATATATAGTCGAGGTTTCTGTGGTTTATCCGTTATACAGTGCTCAATACCGGGGTAGAGCGGAATATACGTTAGGTCAGGAAAAAAACACAGAGGCTATTTCATCCCTACAAGCCTGTTTCGCAGGTTGCTCTTCAGGGGATTTTATCAAATCCCTGAAGAGCAAATAATAAACCATTCATACTGTCACTGGTGTTATGATGGTCATTTTTCCCATGATCTTTGAACACACCATGTCGGCGTTAAATAAACAAGTGTTGTGAGTCTCAGTGGGAAGCACGGAGGCAGACGTGTGTGCACAGAGGAAATGCTTGTTGGAATGCGGCTTGTCGTTATCCTCAAATTGGCAATAAAAGCTAAAAAGAAAGTCATGCTTTGTTTTCTTCTGGACGCTATAATACATTATATTACTTTATATGAAGCCGTACATTCAGGAGAAACCTTCAATGTATTTAAATCGGATATAGCGCTTTTATATTGAAGCCGGAAAAGTGTGTGATTGTTTTGAGAAAGTGTCTTGACATGTTATGATGTCAGATCGACTGTTTGCAATAAAAAAAAAAAGTCTCCTTTCGACATCCTGCCGAGCATGTTTAATTTCTGTTGAGCTTTTATGTTATCGTACTTACTAAATCAGTCACTGAAATAATCTAAATGTTATGTTATACCTGCACTTTAACTGTAATCTGAACATGGAAGTGAATTACCACCCACCTCTAGAACGACGTGCACAGCAGGTGTTTGCTGCAGGCATGTCGCCTCTTTTCACGGCGAAAAATAGTCCTTTTTCAGAAAAAAAACGACTTGCCATGGCCTTGAAGCTGATATTTCTATAAATTATAGAAGTTATTTTGTCCATTTCTGCAAGTGAACTGCAGCCAAGTTCCCCCCGCTACGGCATGGCCCGAGTGTCAAAAGTGTTCGCGTTACTCGCCTGATAAAAAAATGTGTGCCTTTATTGATATTTTTAGTTAACGTGTTATTATCACGTTAACTTTGACAGCCCAAATATATATACATACATATATGTATATATACATACATACATATATGAATATATATACATATATACATATATTAATATATATATATATACATATATACATATATGAATATATATATATATATATATATTTATATATATACACAGTATGTATATATATATATATATATATATATATATATATATATATATATATATATATATACAGTATATATATATATATATATATATATATATATATATATATATATATATATATATACAGTATATATATATATATATATATATATATATATATATATATATATATATATATATATATATATATATATATATATATATATATATATATATATATATATATATATATACACTACCGTTCAAAAGTTTGGGGTCACATTGAAATGTCCTTATTTTTGAAGGAAAAGCACTGTACTTTTCAATGAAGATAACTTTAAACTAGTCTTAACTTGAAAGAAATACACTCTATACATTGCTAATGTGGTAAATGACTATTCTAGCTGCAAATGTCTGGTTTTTGGTGCAATATCTACATAGGTGTATAGAGGCCCATTTCCAGCAACTATCACTCCAGTGTTCTAATGGTACAATGTGTTTGCTCATTGGCTCAGAAGGCTAATAGATGATTAGAAAACCCTTGTGCAATCATGTTCACACATCTGAAAACAGTTTAGCTCGTTACAGAAGCTACAAAACTGACCTTCCTTTGAGCAGATTGAGTTTCTGGAGCATCACATTTGTGGGGTCAATTAAACGCTCAAAATGGCCAGAAAAAGAGAACTTTCATCTGAAACTCGACAGTCTATTCTTGTTCTTAGAAATGAAGGCTATTCCACAAAATTGTTTGGGTGACCCCAAACTTTTGAACGGTAGTGTATATATACACAGTATGTATATCAGTGGCGTGCGGTGAGGTTCATGTCAGGTGAGGCACTGACTTCATAACAGTCAGATTTGCAAACATATGAACCCTAAAGAGTATCTTATTCACCATTTGATTGGCAGCAGTTAACGGGTTATGTTTAAAAGTTCATACCAGCATTCTTCCCTGCTTGGCACTCAGCATCAAGGGTTGGAATTGGGGGTTAAATCACCAAAAATTATTCCCAGGCACGGCGCCGCTGCTGCCCACTGCTCCCCTCACCTCCCAGGGGGTGAACAAGGGGATGGGTCAAATGCAGAGGACAAATTTCACCACACCTAGTGTGGGTGTGACAATCATTGGTATATTTAACTTTAACTTTACACTTACAAACTGTAGCACACAAAAAAGCACATTTAATAATAAAAAACGTTATTATGGTCTTACCTTTACTTGTAAGTGCGGGAGCAGTGGTGTTCATGTTGGAAGAGTTGTGAATGAATGAAATATGAAATCCGCGCTCCAGTCTGCAGGTGTACCTAATGTTGTGTCCCTGTTCACGGCTCCTCCGGCGCGCCGCGCGAGCATTGTTGTTTTTTCACTTTTTGTTAAGTGACTTTTTTTGGGTGGATTCGGTCTTGCACGTGGAGGGTTTGGGTGTGGGCTTTGGTTGGTGTGGCGCTCCCGTCGGGCGGTGCATTCTGCGGCAGAGATGCTTGGCACCAGGAGGCGGGGTTATGAGACGAGCCTCCAGTTTTATGATCGCTCAGCACAATAAATACGTTACACACATACAGTTGTTGACAAAATACACTGTACATTATATACCTCAGCTAACTAAACTATGGAAATGTATAATATAATTCATATAGCAATACAGTCTCACTGCACAGCAGGCCAGCAGTTAGCCGAGTCATTGCGCACAATCCATGTTGAGGCACAAATCAGTGACGTGCCTCAACTGGCTGCTGATCACCGCACCGTCTCTTCTCAGTATTTGAACGGCAAATGTGAAAATAAAAATAAAAATAGTCTAAAACTGGTGAAGTTAAATGGAAAATAACTTTAGTATAATCCCTGGATAAATATAACAATTTAATTATTTTTTTTTCTTTTTACTTTTTTTTTTCTTTCCATGATGGCAGGTGAGGCTGTGCCTCCCCTGCCTCTAGTGACTGCACGCCACTGATGTATATACAGTATATATATATATATTTATGTATCTATACTATACTTATTTTTTCTTGAACATACTACAGTAAATAGTCTTAATTTAAAGGGCTGTAATTTTATAGCAAAACTCTAAATCATGATTATTTTAACTTTCTACCTCAATTTTATTTAATGCACAATTATTTCACTCTTAAATACAACTCTACTTTTTAGTCGGCGTAATCCTTTTCGGACCTGGCAATTATATCGGTTTTGATTCTTTTTTGGGGGGGAATTAATCACACAGCCCTACTTATTAATTAACTTATGTATCTCATTTACACAACAGTGTGTCATATTTTCTAGTTAGGTTTTACCCCCCAAATCAAACTAGATTTCAAACAAATTGCTTAGATCCTTTTTTTCCTTATTCATTGTGTTAATTATTTACATTTTTATTTGTAATTATTCTTTTTTTGTTATCTGTAAAGCTCTCACATTAATAAGTGTGTATCATATACTACTATCTGCTGTTTATCGTGATTTTGTTTATCATGATATTTTGTTAGACTTGCTTGTACTTGTGGCAAAAATTGTTATAGTTTTGCCCCTTCAAAATTCTCTCAAATATTTCGATTCCCTTTTAGTTCAACGTGATGAGTTAAAAGTGGTAATAATCATTTTTGGTCACGGTTTGGGAGGTTATGGAGTATGATGGGTTGTGCTGGCATTTAGAATGCATCTTTGTCTGGAATGTAATCATCAGCCTAATCTGGAACATTATTTGTAATGTCAGACCAGGTTTGCGGTAATTGATGCTAATGGATTAAGATGGGACATCACTTTTACTTGTTACCAAGCTATTAATCATTGTTAGATGCTTCCTTTTTGAAAATCACACTGATTGCATTGACGATTTTATGTGAAATGTGTACTAATTTATTCTTATACATGTAAAAAGTCGCTGTTGTTATTATTCAATTTTAGCTGAGGTATTATTTGGGATGTCAATAAATCCTTGTTTATGGTTTCCCTTTTTACGGTTTCTAAACTCCCTTGTGTCTAAAGGCAACAGCAATGTTGTAAATAATGCTTTTCACTAAATTAGTGGTTTAGGTAGAGGGGAGCAGAGTTGTTTTGTTTTTCTACGTCTGTATGCCGTCAGCATTGGCGACACCAGGTCTATCTGAATGAAGACCAAAACAACTCAGTTGCTTGAGTAAAGTACAGTACATCCACCAAATCACAAAACCTTTGATGTCTGCCCTCCTCCCCAAAAAACACCAAATATACTCTTCTCGGAGCAAATCCAGTACCTTAGATCTTAGGTCTCTTGTTCTTGTCCACTTTGTTCTACAGACTCACATTTGGGGAGGGCTTTTATGTAACCTTCTGTAAGGCTTTAGATGAAAGTAAGTGCACTGTAAAAAATCAAGACCAAAAAAAAAAATGAAGAGAAAAATATCTGCCAACCCAACAACAGAATTCTAACCGCCGTGATTTTGTACAACAGTTTAAGATAGAAACCTCAAAAACGCCTTAATGAACACCTTAAAACTAAAGTTTTGCACGAATTACAGTACATGCACGGTTTTAGTTGTTTATGTAATAATGGTATACTTTTATGTTCAGCTATCCACGGGCACCATGACCTGGTACTCAGAGTACCTGTTCTTTTTTTTTACCTGTTGTATTACTCAAAATTCACAGTAATCAATGCACACATCTGCCTGATTTGATCTTTCTCAATGATGGTAATTCAATATCTATATTTCAGTTCAGTTCAGTTTCAGTTTATTTGGAACATGCATACGAGACAATGTAGTGCATCACACAATTCCAATTGTTTCATCACAGCCCGTCCGAAAAGGAGTAGGAAGAAGCAGAGCTTATTTAATCCTACCCCTTCTCATACCACAGCAATTTTATCCAATGTCCTTGTTCTCTGTAACAGAACAGTGAACAAATACATTTAAAATAAATAATATACCATAGTAAGCATACAAATATTAAATACATACACTACCGTTCAAAAGTTTGGGGTCACCCAAACAATTTTGTGGAATAGCCTTCATTTCTAAGAACAAGAATAGACTGTCGAGTTTCAGATGAAAGTTCTCTTTTTCTGGCCATTTTGAGCGTTTAATTGACCCCACAAATGTGATGCTCCAGAAACTCAATCTGCTCAAAGGAAGGTCAGTTTTGTAGCTTCTGTAACGAGCTAAACTGTTTTCAGATGTGTGAACATGATTGCACAAGGCTTTTCTAATCATCAATTAGCCTTCTGAGCCAATGAGCAAACACATTGTACCATTAGAACACTGGAGTGATAGTTGCTGGAAATGGGCCTCTATACACCTATGTAGATATTGCACCAAAAACCAGACATTTGCAGCTAGAATAGTCATTTACCACATTAGCAATGTATAGAGTGTATTTCTTTAAAGTTAAGACTAGTTTAAAGTTATCTTCATTGAAAAGTACAGTGCTTTTCCTTCAAAAATAAGGACATTTCAATGTGACCCCAAACTTTTGAACGGTAGTGTAAATAATCTTTGTCTCAATAAAAAAAATATGTTTATCATAATTCTTGTTCTGTGTACTTTGTGAACACTTGTAGTTTGAACAATTTCTTAAGCTGAATCATATTGCTGCTTTGTTTGATTTATTTGCTTAATCCGTTCCATAATTTAATTCCACATACTGATATACTAAAGGTTTTAAGTGTTGTACGAGCATACACATTTTTTAATTTAATTTTCCTCTAAGATTTTGTTTCTCCTCTTTTGTTGAGAAGAATTGTCGTACATTGTTGGGTAGCAGGTTATAGTTTGCTTTGTACATCATTTTAGCTGTTTGCAAACGTACCAAATTGTTGAATTTCAATATTTGTGATTCAATAAATAAAGGGTTTGTATGTTCTCTATTTCCAACATTATGTATTATTCTAATTTATCTTTTTTGTAACACAGTTAGTGAATTAAGCGCCCGTTTGTCGTTATTTCCCCATATTTCTGCACAATAACTCAGATATGTAACACTAGCGAGCAGTAGAGAATATGTAGTGATTTTTGGTTTAGAACATGTTTTGCTTTATTCATTATTGACGTGTTTCTTGCTACTTTATGTTGTATATTTTTTACATGAGATTTCCAATTCATTTTATCATCTATTATTACACCCAAAAATGTGTTTTCTTCTACCCTTTCAATATTTACTCATTTGATTCAGAAATCATCCAACGTGTTGAAAGATGAATCCTATTAAAACTGAAAAAAAAGTTTTCCATAAGAAACCATCCTATTCATCTGTTCCAGACACAAAGCACTTTACTGGGAACAATTATAGTTTTGGACACAGAAAACAATCCTAAATTCCTATAAATGACGGTTGATGTGGATTTATGAACATTTAACATTACTTTGACCTTTATTAAAGACTCTTAATGGTGATGATCGGTTAGGGCGGGGGTCAGCAACCTACGCCTCTAGATCAGCGCCGCCCTAGTGGCTCCCTGCACCTCTTTCAGAGATGTGTGAATATGGAAAAAGATGAAGAAAAAAATATTTTTTGTTTGAATATGGTTTCTGTAGGAGAACAAACATGACACAAACCTCCCTAATTGTTAGAAATCCCACTGTTTATATTAAACCTGCTTCACTGATGAGAGTATTTGGTGAGTGCTGTTTTGTCCTACTAATTTCAGCGATCCTTGAACTCATCGTAGTTTAATTACGTGTACAACTTTCTCCGACGTTGCCACAGAAAGACGTGTCTTATGCCACTCCTTCTTTGTCTCATGTTGTCCACCAAACGTTTTATGCTGTGCGTGAACGCTCAAAGGTGATTATTGTCTGACAAACACTTCAGGTATACCGTATTTTCCGGACTATAGGGTGCACCGGATTATAAGGAGCACTGCCGATGAATGGTCTATTTTTGATCTTTTTTCATATATAAGGCGGACCGCATTAAAGGAGTCATATTTGTATTTATTTTTTTCTAAATGTAAAACACTTCCTTGTGGTCTACATAACATGTAATGGTGGTTCTTTGGTGAAAATGTTGCATAGATGATGTTTTACAGATCATCTTCAAGCCGCTTTCTGACAGTCGCTTGAGGATGCGCCGTTTTGTGGGCGGTCTTATTTACGTGGCTCACTTTCGACAGTGTCTTTTCTCCGTCATCTTTGTTGTAGCTGTGCAGCGTGCAAGGACGGGAGTGGAAGAAGTGTCAAAAGATGGAGCTAACTGATTTAATGACATTCAGACTTTACTTCAATCAATAACGGAGCAGCATCTCCTCACACCGGAAATGTGTCCCGTGAAAAACCGTCCGACCGGAACACTCTAATAACTAAAGTTCCTTAGGTGAATAATGTAAACTCACCACACCGGTATGTTTTAGCGCTTTCATGGCGAGTTTACTGACAGATACAAGTAAGAACTTTACACTACTTTATATTAGAAATGGCAACAGCGGAGGATGAATGTCGCATAACAAGAAGATAGAGAAAATGAAGAAGATTATCGACTATGGTGTCGGCGCGGACTACAAAGGCGGAGGCGCGCAATTTGTTAGGATTTATGCAGATCCCAAATAAAGATCAGCAGGTACCAGAAGGTAAGAAAAGTTGCTTTTGCATAATGTTGCGAAACAAAACGCCAGGTAATACGTCTCACCTTATACACACACCATAATAATACTCGAATGTTTAATGTGCCGACAATCCTTCAAGCGGTGCGGCTTCTTAGCTTACCAAAGTCGTACTAAACCATTTTGATAGATTTTTGAGCGGCATGTGTAATGTTCTATATTTTCAATGGAACATATAAAATGTTGGTGTTGTTTACTTGAGACCCATCCTAGTGCAGTCTAGACGTATCTCTTATGTTTGACTGCCATCTACTGGTCACACTTATCACTTTACCATGTACCAAATAAAATAGCTTCCAGGTGGGTATGCTCAATCAAAATGATTCCTTACATTAGGTGCACCGGGTTATAAGGCGCACTGTCGAGTTTTGAGGAAAAAAACAATATTTTAAGTGTGCCTTATGGTCCGGAAAATACGGTAGTCCGTCTTTCGCCCAGAGTCCGCAGGGATAGGCTCCAGCTACCCCACAACCTTGAAAGGTAAGAAGATGGATAGATGGATGGATGGATGGAAATAGTGACTGATGGATTCCAAAATGAGGGTATGTGTTATGAGATCAGATGAATTTGTTTCAGTGGGTTACTGTATATCCATATTGACTTTCAGTCGCACACTGTAGCTTGTGCTCTGAAGTGAGGACTGGATTATAAATCAGATGGTTAATTGAGAGGTTCATCCTCTGCTCATGCCAAGAAGGTAGACGTTTTGGCACCTCTGTCACATTATTATGCAGAGTAGATATCCAATTGGAATGTGTGTATTTCCAACAGTTGATATTAGTGTGTGTGTGTGTGTGTGTGTGTGTGTGTGTGTGTGTGTGTGTGTGTGTGTGTGTGTGTGTGTGTGTGTGTGTGTGTGTGTGTGTGTGTGTGTGTGTGTGTGTGTGTGTGTGTGTGTGTGTGTGTGTGTGTGTGTGTGTGTGTGTGTGTGTGTGTGTGTGTAAAACCACACTGTAAAAATCTCTATATTAAGTTAAGTGTTGGTGATTTGTATGTATGATGAGTTTCAGATGCCGATGCGTATTTTATTTAATCTCACACAGGTTTGCAATTATCTGGTATATTATTACCGCATGTACTCCGTCACGTACAACATGTACTGAATATGACTTTCAAAATCAAAGTGACTTCTTAATGCATGGGGAATATCATGACAAGGAAGCTCTGCAAGTCCGACTTGGCTCTCATTAGGTGTCATCACAAAAGGGATAAGCCTGACGGCCGCAATAGATAGATAGATAGTACTTTATTGATTTCTTTAGGACGGAGGGTGTCCTAACTTTTTCCACTGAGGGCCGCACATTGAAAAATCAAAGCTAGCAGGGGCCATTTTGATATTTTTTATTTTAAAAACCAATACAATATATGTATAAAAAATATACATTTAGGCTAACACTCGGGCTTGATCCCGGGGACCCCAAAGGGTTTTGGTCCAAAAAATATAAAAAATGTGTCATTATTCAGTATTATTTGTGTTATTATTCAAGTTTTTAAATCTCTAGATCAACATTAGGTCTATCTGTCAGTATAACATTTTTTAAAGATTTAAATTACATGCTCTTTTTGTCAAAGAAAACCATTTTTTAATGAAAAAAACACAAAATATGCAATATTTTCACCCAATAAAATTTTTAAGTGGGATATTTGAGATTATATAATAATTGGAGCCTTAAAAAGGTCAATAACTCATAACACCATTGATTTTAATTTATTATTATTTTTTGAGCAATGACACTTAAAAACTAATCACACTAAAATTGTAGGGGATCCAAAAGGGTCCAACTCATTAAAGTGTTAAAAAATAAATTATATATATATTTTTTTTACTGTTTACTTTTAACACAATAATCTCGAGATCAACTTCAGATCTATCTGTCAATAATAAGTTTTATTGTTGTTTATGTTTTTTGTTTGTTCGTTTTAGGCCCTGCTTTAAAAAAAAAAAACAGCTCGTTTTTTACATGGCAAACACAAAATATGCAACATTTTCCCCAAAAAATATCTCAAAATATTTAATGTGACGTAATTGGAGCCTTGAATAGGTCAACAATTCATAATGACATTGATTTTGATTCATTATTATTTTTTAAAGAAAGAAACAGCCTACATGGCAGCTTTGTGTGATTAGAGTAAACATTGAGACATTTTCTTGTTACATTTCACCTGTTTGCTCTTTAAATACCACTTTTAATGTTTTTTTATTTTTTTCAATCGTATTTTTAAAATGTGCCGTGGGGCCGTTAAAAAATGACCTGCGGGCCGCAAATGGCCCCCGAGCCGCACTTTGGACACCCCTGCTTTAGGAGAATTCCCTCAGGAAACAAAAAAATCCAGCAGCAGTGTACAGAATTGAGATTGAATTAAAAAATTAAAAGTAAATAATGGGGTTATAAATGTAAATAAAATAGAAAATATTACAATAAGAATAAATATAAAAAGCAACAAAAAGAATAAAAAATATAACAGTGAAAATAAGATCATAACAAGAGAAACTAGGCAGTAGTGACCATGTTGTGAAAAAGTATTGCACTGTTATTGTTTTGTATCCCCTGTCATCCTAGTATTCCGATCGTAGCGCCGGCCCGCCTGATCAGTTTCTCCAGTCTGGAGCTGTCCTTCTTACACTGCAAAAAGTCAGTGTTCAAAAACAAGAAAAAAAAATACAAAAATTAGGGGTATTTTACTTGAACTAAGCAAAATTATCTGCCAATAAACAAGAAAATTTGGCTTGTCAAGACATTTCAAAACATGTAAAAATAGCTAACCTCAATGAACCCAAAAATACTTTAAAATAAGAATATTCTCACTAATAACAAGTGCACTTTTCTTGGTAGAAAAAAAAGATACCTTTTTGCTCAATATGTTGAAAAATATTCTTAAATCAAGTAAATTCTAGTGTCATTAAACCAGCAAACTTATACTAAAAACTAATGTATTGTTCTTAATGGAAAGGCAACAAGGCAAGCGCTTGTTACTCTCGGGGTCTCCTAGCCGCTCAGGCAAATCATATTGTCTAAAAATGCGTTTTTCCATTGATAACATGACATCATCGCGCCAAGTGCGTGCTCTTTCAGTCAATTAGTGCGCATATATAAATATACTTTTTTTTTTTATTGTAATTTTGAAGAATTTATCTGAATGTGCATGAACTATTTCTGTTCAAAATTGTTTGAAATGTCACATGTTAAATGTTTAAATAAATAACAAAAGTACATTTGGCTGTCGTCTGTTTTAATTATGAGACACAATTGTGTCAAAGTCATGAATTTTTTTTTTTAATGCTTGAAATAAGAAATTCTTATTTAAAAAAAGTAGTTTTATACTTGTGAGTGTTGATGACACTGCTTTGCAACACTTGATATTCTAGTTTCAAGCATGTTTTACTCAATATAGGTCATAAAAATACGACGATGTAGAACAGAACACTGGCAACCACAGACTGGTAGTACATCCACAAGAGTTTCTTGCAAATGTTGAAGGAGCGCAGCCTCCTCTGGAAGTACAGCCTGCTCTGTCCTTTCCTGTACAAGTGGTCCGTGTTAACAGTCCAGTCCAGCTTATTGTCCTCCCACACCCCGAGGTACTTGAATGAGTCCACGGTCTGTACCTCGACTCCCTCGATCACAATAGGTTGTGACCTTGGACTCCACCTCCCAAAGTCAATGAGCAGCTCGGATTGAGCTGCAAGAGGTTCCTGCAAGGTTCTGATTACCAATGTTTAACATTGGAACGGGATTCTTTTAGCACAAGGTCTTATTTTTTTCCCTTTATCTTGCTTTGTAATATTGATTTGCAAAGATTTGTGTTTTCATTACAGCCTTCCATTAGCATGTTACTGAATAATGAAATGCCAGATGGAAACAGACTGCACACATCAGTACTTGCTAACACTTGCCAGTATTTCCAGTGTTTCCATGCCAGCTGCACGACGCTTTGTTCGCACTCTGACCTTGAATTAATTGCCATTTCACAAATGTGTGACACGGTGGTTGCATGTAACAGCAACAAGAAATGTGACTGATTTTGTTGTCTTTTTCAGACTTGGAGAACTTCAAAACCCACAGAAGAAGTTCGGTTTCGGTCCGGGAAGGTCAAGGAGTGGTCCTGTTGTGTGGCCCTCCACCACATTCTGGAGGTATTTGTTTACTGATTATATTTTATTTATTCAACTGTTTCTTCCAAGTAACATTATCACTTGGGGACTTAAGGGAAAGGAATTGCTACACAGCGAGCAGGATGACACATGAAGCTAAGATTGAGCTTCAATTTAAAGTCGGGTGACCGATCCAGATATCGAAACTATTGATACCTAGTATAACATCAGTGCATAAACAATACTAAAGGAATTAGATCGATATTTATCCTTTTCTTGTTCTTATTACAAAATGACTTTTTTGTAGGGATGTCCGATAATATCAGACTGCCGATAGTTTTGGCCGATAAATGCTTTAAAATGCAATATCGGAAATTATCGGTATCGGTTTCAAAATGATCAGTATCGGTTTCAAAAAGTAAAATGTATGACTTTTTAAAACGCGGCTGTGTACACGGACGTAGGGAGAAGTACAGAGCGCCAATAAACCTTAAAGGCACTGCATTTGAGTGCCGGCCCAGTCACATAATATCTACGGCTTTTCACACACACAAATGAATGCAAGCATACTTGGTCAACAGCCATACAGGTCACACCGAGGGTGACGGTACAAACAACTTTAACACTGTTACAAATATGCGCCACACTGTGAACCCACACCAAACAAGAATGACAAACACATTTCGGGAGAACATCCGCACCGTAACACAACATAAACACAACAGAACAAATACCCAGAACCCCTTGCAGCACTAACTCTTCCGGGACGCTACAATATACACAACCCCGCCCACCTCAACCTCCTCATGATCTCTCAGGGAGAGCATGTCCCAAATTCCAAGCTGCTGTTTTGAGGCATGTTAAAAAAAATAATGCACTTTGTGACTTCAATAATAATAAATATGGCAGTGCCATGTTGGCATTTTTTTCCATAACTTGAGTTGATTTATTTTGGAAAACCTTGTTACATTGTTTAATGCATCCAGCGGTGCATCACAACAAAATTAGGCATAATAATGTCTTAATTCCACAACTGTATATATCGGTATCGGTTGATATCGGAATCGGTAATTAAGAGTTGGACAATATCGGATATCTGCAAAAAAGCCATTAACGGACATCTCTACTTTTTTGTGTTTTTTAGTATTGTTTACACATTCAGGGATTAAGTCTCTGGACACAGGAGGGCTTTGAGCAAAACCCAAACGATTTAAATGGGAGCCAATAGTAGATTTTGCTTTTGTTTAGTTATTGTTTTAAAGTACCCAGCAGGCACAAGACATTAAAACAATGTTAAAAATGTGGTCCTGGCAATTCAAACATAACGTTGAAACATGCTTTTTGACGACGTTTAACAATGTTGGGTTCTGACGTTGATTTGACCATTGAATTGTTGGTCATTTCCCAACCAATATATAACAAATACAACATTGAAACAACATGCTTTTTGACAACGTTTATTCAATGTCAGGTTGTGACGTTGATTCGACCATTGATTTTTGGTCATTTCCCGACCAATATTCTCCAACACACATACAACGTTGAAACAACATGCTTTTTGACGACGTTTATTCAACGTCAGGTTGTGACGTTGATTTGACCATTAAATGTTGGTCATTTCCCGACCAATAGTCTCCAACACAAATACAACCTTGAAACAACATGCTTTTTGACGACGTTTAATCAATGTTGGGTTCTGACGAAGATTTGACCATTGAATTTTGGTCATTTCCCGACCAATATATCCGCGGACCGATTAGTACCGGGCCACACAAGAAATAAAAAAATAAAAAATAAAATACATTTTTTTATTTTTTTTATTTTTTAAATTAAATCAACATAAAAAACACAATATACACATTATATATCAATATAGATCACTACAGTCTGCAGGGATACAGTCCGTAAGCACACATGATTGTATTTCTTTATGAAAAATAAATAAATAAATAAATACAATTTAAAAAATACAAATACAACGTTGAAACAACATGCTTTTTGACGACGTTTATTCAATGGCAGGTTGTGATGTCGATTCGACCATTGAAATTTGGTCATTAACCGACCAACAACGTGGATCCAACGTTGGACGTCAAAGTTGTCTCAATTTCAGTTCTAAAGGCCTTGTGTGTATAATCAACGTTGTATCAATGTCTTATGCCTCCTGGGTTATGACTTAAGTGGTGAAGCTGTGTTTTCAATGTAATTAACAATTTAGCTAAGAAACATATTCATTATTAATGTAATGTAATTCTATGTCGCGTTCAATAGCACAAATGTAATCAGATTTACAACAATACGGGCAAATTGATTAAATAATTAAAATGCATATAATGTATATACCCCTTAATCATAAGTGTCTCAAAGGGCTTTACATACTCCCGACATCCTCTGATTTAAACCCACATCTGGGCAAGATAAAATTCAAAAGACCCTAACTAGAGAACAAGAGGAAACATTGAGAATGAGATGAGCTTTATAAAAATGTGTTATTGTGTTTACTTTAGTTACTTGCTATAAAAAAATGTCGGTTTATTATCTTTGTCAAAGTATCGAATCGGGACTCGAAATCGAATCGGATAAGAGGCCAAAAAAAATAATCCCTAATAGTTTGATTCAACCACTGTTTTTCGACCACTGTGCCGTGGCACACTAGTGTGCCATGAGATACAGTCTGGTGTGACGTGGGAGATTATCTAATTTCACATTTTTGGGTTAAAACATTTTTTTGCAAACCAGTAATTATAGTCTGCAAGTTATGTGTTGTTGTTGAGTGTCGGTGCTGTCTAGAGCTCGGCAGAGTAACCGTGTAATACTCTTCCATATCAGTAGGTGGCAGCCAGTAGCTAATTGCTTTGTAAATGTCGGAAACAGCGGGTAAAAAGGTGTCTTATGCTTAAACCAAAAATAAACAAAAGGTGAGTGCCCTTAGGAAAAGGCATTGAAGCTTAGGGAAGGCTATGCATAACGAAACTAAAACTGAACTGGCTACAAAGTAAACAAAAACAGAATGCTGGACGACAGCAAAAACTTACTGTGGAGCAAAGACGTCGTTCACAAAGTACATCCGAACATGACATGACAATCAACAATGTCCCCACAAAGAAGGATAAAAACACCTTAAATATTCTTGATTGCTAAATCGAAGTAGATGCGGTAAATATCGCTCAAAGGAAGACATGAAACTGCTACAGGAAAATACCAAAAAAAAGAGAAAAAGCCACCAAAATAGGAGTGGAAGACAAGAACTAAAACACTACACACAGGAAAACAGCAAAAAAACTCCAAATAAGTCACGGCGTGATGTGACAGGTGGTGACAGTACACCTACTTTGAGACAAGAGCTATAGTGATGCATGCTTGGTTATGGTTTAAAGTCATATCCAACAATTGCGACAATGACTTTTAACTGTCAACTGAGTTTATGATTTCTGCTGGTGGTGTGCCTCCGGATTTGTTCAACGCACAAAATGTGCCTTGGCTCAAAAAAGGTTAAAAAACACCGATCTATCGGAGTAACAGCTTATTGTATCAAATGAGCAACAAGTTATACTTGAATTCAAAAACCTCAAACTGAGATTAGAACACGTTTTCTTTTATCGTCCTTGAGTGGTATATTTGTCTCAATGACTCTACTTACTTTTGGCCCCATTTGGTATGTATTGGGTGTTGCACGTGTCAGTGTTGTATCGTTAAAATTATAAGATGATGGTAACAACTTATTTGAAAACGTCATATGTTCTGTGTATCTGCATCTGCAAGTGCAACAGCTGCTTGATTCTCCTCAGTTGACACACAACAAATAACCGATTCACGCGCCGATCCAGTACGGTGAAACTTCTGCTGGATTGAACTTGATTATGCGTGTTTGGAAGTTTTATTGTTTAGTTTTTGTAACTAGTGAGTCCTTGTCTTATCTGGCTTTTCAAGGGAACACAGGCCTACTGCCTGAGCTCTACACTGATATGGAGTTTTGGGATATTTTGGTCAATTTCCGGACCCCAGTTATTGATCACGATCATAGGATTGTCTGAGACCGTTGGCAAAATTGTCTGTGTGAGATACTGAACGGGAACGCTGAGACTCATAGTAACTTCTAGCAAGACAGGCATACTGACAACTGATCAACAAGATAACCCAGCGACTGAATGCTTCAGGGAAAACACACAAGACAATCTGTCTTTGTCCCTGACAAAGAGTTCCAGGACACAGATATCTACAAGAAGCTGGATAAAGTCAATGAATCCTTTGAAACCCCTCTGGACAATCTGATGAAAGAGTTATCAGATCAACAAGACTTCTCGATAAAGGCGTTAAAGTAAAAAAAAAAAACAGCTTAACATGACTTAATATCATAGAGCAGACATTTGCCATTAAACAAAAAGAGGACCAAAAAAACATTACATGACAAAAAAAAAGCTTTCAGTGCGACGTCAAAAGGACTGAGGGAAAAAAAATGAGCGCACACTGCCAAGTTTTTGGGTTGTAAGAGAAGCTGACAAAAAATTCATCTCAATAAATGGTGGGCCAAAAAAACCCAAGTTGTTATCGTCAAAAACATAAAAGAGCTGGAAAATATTAAAGATCATATCAGATGGACATTAAGGTATACAAAACACACTCTCACGCTCTTTTATCTACATTAGACATCCACAACAACACTACTATGAAACGGAGGATCTGGAACAAGAAACCTTTCAATGGTCTGACCATGAACAACCTGATTTGAACAATGGTATAAAGCCAGACAGTAATTTATTGAACAATAGTAATATTAATATCAGTGACGTGCGGTGAGGTTCATGGCTGGTGAGGCACTGACTTCATCACAGTCAGATTTACAAACATATGAACCCTAAAGAGTATGTTATTCACCATTTCATTGGCAGCAGTTAACGGGTTATGTTTAAAAGCTCATACCAGCATTCTTCCCTGCTTGGCACTCAGCCTCAAGGGTTGGAATTGGGGGTTAAATCACCAAAAATTATTCCCGGGCGCGGCGCCGCTGCTGCCCACTGCTCCCCTCACCTCCCAGGGGGTGAACAAGGGGATGGGTCAAATGCAGAGGACAAATTTCACCACACCTAGTGTGTGTGTGACAATCATTGGTACTTTAACTTAACTTTAACTTTACACATACAAACTGTAGCACACAAAAAGCACATTTAATTAAAAAAAACGTTATTGTGGTCTTACCTTTACTTATAAATGAAGTCCATGCGCCGCTGTTGTGCTGAATTAATGCACCCCCTGACGGGAGTGTTATATCAACTAAAGCCCACACTTAAACTTTCCACGTGCAAGATTGAATCTATTTAAAAAAGGTATTTAATAAGAAGCCAAAAAGTGCAAAAACAATAATGTTCGTGTTGGAGGAGTTGTGAATGAATGAAATATGAAATCAGTGCTGCAGTCTGCAGGTGTACCTAATGTTGTGGCCCTGCGGTCATTCACAACTCCTCCAACACGAACATTATTGTTTTTGCACTTTTTGGCTTCTTATTAAATACCTTTTTTAAATAGTGTAACCGAGGGTTTATAAATGTCGCCTATACTGTATGAAACTACAAAATAATCAACACGGAGGCTCCAGTTTACACGAGGACCACTTCATTTACCTTCTTTCAAAAACCTCCGCTCCACTCCAACGTGTCATCACTTCCGCTCTTAGCGCCTTCAAAATAAGAGCGCAAGGCATATACTGTATAACAGCGTATAACAGGAATTTAACATCACAAAGAGGAAAGCCCATAAAAATAGGTTACAATAGATTCAATCTTGCACGTGGAAAGTTTAAGTGTGGGCTTTAGTTGATATAACATGCACCCCCCGATTTTGAATAAAAATAATCTAAAACTGGTGAAGTTAAATGGAAAATAACTTTATAGTATAATCACTGGATACATATAACAATTTAATTTTTTTTGTTTCTTTTTACTTTTTTTTCTTTCCACGATGGCAGGTGAGGCCCCGCCTCCCCTGCCTCTAGTGACTGCACGTCACCGATTAATATCATATGCTAATCCAACATTGCACAGGTATAACTAAAACATTATACATTTTACTTTCAAACAGTATTAGTATGTTTGCTAATTTTAAGTAACATTAAGCAAAACACAAATACAAATAGATGGAGTAGATATTGAAAGGGTAAAATAAAACCATTTTTTCTTGTCAAAAGTCTAGCAGCCACATTTCGTACCGACTGTAATCTTTTAATGCTAGACATAGGGAGGCCCGAAAATAATACGTTACTGTAATCGAGACGAGACGTAACGAACGCATGGATAATGATCTCAGCGTCGCTGGTGGACAAAATGGAACGAATTTTAGCGATATTACGGAGATGAAAGAAGGCCGTTTTAGTAACACTCTTAATGTGTGACTCAAACGAGAGAGTTGGGTCGAAGATAATACCCCGATTCTTTACCGAGTCGCCTTGTGTAATTGTTTGGTTGTCAAATGTAAAGGTGGTATTATTAAATAGGTGTCGGTGTCTAGCAGGACCGATAATCAGCATTTCCGTTTTCTTAGCGTTGAGTTGCAAAAAGTTAGCAGACATCATTATCAATACAAGGATCTGCCAATGTGTTAACACTGGTCTAAGTTCGTATTTACTATAGGAGTGTCATGTCTGTGTGATCATGTTTTGTTTTAGTCATGTTTTGTTTTGTTTAGTTATTGGACTCTTTAGTTTCTGTTTACGCTCCATTGTTTTTGTTTCCATGACTACCCATTAGTTTTCACCTGTCCTCATGTCACGCACCTGTCTCACGCTTTGCACTCGCGCACATGTCACTAATCATGTCACTGCTATTTAAGCCTGTCTGTTACTGTTGACCGTCCTGGTGACGTCATCCATACTACCTCTGCTACCCATGATATTCCTGTTTACTATAGTTCATGCTTCATGCCATGCCACAGTAAGTGTTTTTGTTTCATGTTCATAGTTAATTGCCTTTGTGCTAGTCTTTTGGTTTCATTAGTCAAGTTTGTTCTCCGCCATTGTGCGCGCCTTTTGTTTGCTTCCTTTTTTGTAGTTTGTTAGTGTTTAAATAAATATTTACTCACCTCCAAGCCATGTCCGATCCAGCTTTACTTGCATCTCTGGAAAACAAAACCCTCACAGTCCCCGTATTGAGAAGGAGCACGCTAGTGTTTTAGGAATTTACTGCAAAAATGCTAGTCTCTCCCAAATTTTGAACTGAACTCGGGGGGGCCGATCTGGTCTAGTATTATGTGGACAATAATTTATTACCCTTTATTTAAAGTTTTTGTTGATACTAGACCTGCCTTACAAATTCTGGACTGTCACATGAGGAAATACGCATTTTCCTCATGTAATATCCCCTGGTGATGTAAAGGTTATGACAGACAGAGGGCATGGGTTCGACTGCCGGCCAGGGTTGAATCAAGAAAAAAACTGAGACAAAACCGCTGATGCGAGTGACTTCCGACAGGGAAAAGCCGAAAGGGAAAACGAATACAGGAAGGCGTAATCATGTCGTACGACAAAGAACAACCAAATCAACCTATGACAATGTCTCGTTTCAATTACAGGAGCACATGTGCATGCACTTTGATTTCAATGGCTCTACAATGAAAAGCAATCAATCATATGGAAAAAGCCTCAATGCATGATTTGCCTCCTGTTGCCCATCCAGCCTTACCTTGTAACCTCTGTGTTAACCGTCATTGTCAGGTTCAAACACTGATGGCATCTATTAAACAAGACAAGAAGCAAATAATTAAACAGAGACAGAATTCAATTTGGCTCAATTTGAGGAGAGATGCTTGGACATCTGTACCCTTGTGCAGTGTCATTACGCTCTGCCAAAAGGTTGTACGCCTCCCCCTTTATTTGGACTTTCTCTGACCACATGACAACAGCTGCTTCTAAGGGACGTGGGTCGTAAACAGCCATCGCCTTTGATTACAACAGTTCAAATGATAAGGTTGTAAACAGTTCACAGAAAAGGTCGTAAAAAGAGTTCAAAAAGAGGTTCGTAAAGCAGTTCAAAAAGAGGTTCGTAAAACAGTTGAAAAAGGAGGTTCAAAAAGAGGTCGTCTGGAACTTGGGCAGATCCTGCCTTCTCTCCGCTTTGTAGTCTTTCTGTTGATTACATCTTCATGTTGTTGCCCCCCTTACACAGTGGAGTTTTACAAGCCTTCTTCTTGGTAGGTTTCAAAGACAGCTTTTGCTTCTCACCGGGCACTCAATGTAACACAAAGTTTTTGTGATAACTTAGAAACAATTATTCTAGCAGTCATGTTACCTAAACTGCGGCAAGGAGGCGCTGGCAAGGTTGTAGGCTTTGTTTTTGCGACGGTGTTCAAGCTGTCACTTACTGTCACGTCCATTGTGTCTATCTGCTGACGTGCCAGACTTGCATTTACTATGCTCTTCTCTATTTTTTGACGTTGTTATTGATGTGTACTTCTGGTCTCGTCACCCCCTCCCGGGCAGAAGGCCAGCACACCAGTGTGACTGGATCAAAAGAGACGTCGGAGACGCTTTGCTGAACAAAAAGTTGCTTTATTACAAGTGAAGGTCATTATACAGGACTGCAGTACCTGGAGGAGGTCAAGTCAAAACAATTAGGCATTCCTAACTCGTAGGAGCCGAACCACAGTCTTATATTCCTTATTTCACACCTACTCAGTGGCGTAGTGATTAGAGTGTCCGCCCTGAGATCGGTAGGTTGTCAGTTCAAATCCCGGCCGAGTTATACCAAAAACTATAAAAATGGGACCCATTACCTCCCTGCTTGGCACTCAGCATCAAGGGTTGGAATTGGGGGTTAAATCACCAAAAATGATTCCCGGGCACGGCACCGTTGCTGCCCACTGCTCCCCTCACCTCCCAGGGGGTGAACAAGGGGATGGGTCAAATGCAGAGGACAAATTTCACCACACCTAGTGTGTGTGTGTGACAATCATTGGTACTTTAACTTTAACTTTAACTTAACTTAACTTTCTCTGACTGGGTGTTTGTTCATTCGGGAGAGTACAACCTGACCATGTAAGGAGGTGTTTGTGTGTAAGTGACTGGGAAGACAACAGATGTATACCATAACTTGTAGGTTGACGTTTAGATAAACATGGAGTCTCTCCTCCAGGATAGAGCTATCGGTTTTGCATTCCGAAGTCTGAATGTTAATTCTAGTCATACTTGCCAACCTTGAGACCTCCGAATTAGGGAGATGGGGGGCGGCGGGGTTGAGGTGGGCGGGGTTGGGGGGCGGAGTTTGGTGGTAGCGGGGGGTGTATATTGTAGCGTCCCGAAGAGTTAATGCTGCAAGGGGTTCCGGGTATTTGTTCTGTCGTGTTTATGTTGTGTTACGTTGCGGATGTTCTCCCGAAATGTGTTGGTCATTCTTGTTTGGTGTGGGTTCACAGTGTGGCGCATATTTGTAACAGTGTCAAAGTTGTTTATACGTCCACCCTCAGTGTGACCTGTATGGTTGTGATCAAGTATGCCTCGCATTCACTTATGTGTGTGTTGAAGCCGCATATATTATGTGACTGGTCCGGCACGCTGTTTGAATGGAGGAAAAGCGGACGCGACGACAGGTCTAGAGGGCATTTAAGGCAGTGCCTATACCCCAATATTGTTGTCCGGGTGGAAATCGGGAGATATTCGGGAGAATGGTTGCCCCGGGAGGTTTTCGGAGGGACACTGAAATTCGGGAGTCTCCCGGGAAAATCGGGAGGATTGGCAAGTATGAACAGATGTATACCATAACCTGTAGGTTAGACGTTTAAGATAAACATGGAGTATTTCCTCCGGGATAGAGCTATCAGTTTTGCATTCCAAAGTCTGAATGTTAATTCCAGTCATACTTGCCAACCTTGAGACCTCCGAATTCAGGAGATGGGCGGGGGGGGTTTGGGGGGGGCGGAGTTTGGTGGTAGCGGGGGGTATATATTGTAGCGTCCCGGAAGAGTTAATGCTGCAAGGGGTTCCGGGTATTTGTTCTGTTGTGTTTATGTTGTGTTACGGTGCGGATGTTCTCCCGAAATGTGTTTGTCATTCTTGTTTGGTGTGGGTTCACAGAGTGCCGCATATTTTTAACAGTGTTAAACTTGTTTATACGGCTACCCTCAGTGTGACCTGTATGGCTGTTGATCAAGTATCCCTTGCATTCACTTATGTGTGTGTAAAAGCCGCATATATTATGTGACTGGTCTGGCACGCTGTTTCAATGGAGGAAAAGCGGACGTGACGACAGGTCTAGATGGCGTTTAAGGCAGTACCTATAAGGCACGCCCCCAATATTGTTGTCCGGGTGGAAATCGGAAGATATTCGGGAGAATGGTTGCCCCGGGAGGTTTTCGGGAGGGGCACTGAAATTCGGGAGTCTCCCGGGGAAAATCGGGAGGGTTGGCAAGTATGAACAGATGTATACCATAACCTGTAGGTTAGACGTTTAAGATAAACATGGAGTCTTTCCTCCAGGATAGAGCTATCAGTTTTGCATTCCAAAGTCTGAATGTTAATTCCAGTCATACTTGCCAACCTTGAGACCTCCGAATTCAGGAGATGGGCGGGGGGGGGGGGTTTGGGGGGCGGAGTTTGGTGGTAGCGGGGGGTGTATATTGTAGCGTCCCGGAAGAGTTAATGCTGCAAGGGGTTCCGGGTATTTGTTCTGTCGTGTTTATGTTGTGTTACGTTGCGGATGTTCTCCCAAAATGTGTTGGTCATTCTTGTTTGGTGTGGGTTCACAGTGTGGCGCATATTTGTAACAGTGTCAAAGTTGTTTATACGGCCACCCTCAGTGTGACCTGTATGGTTGTGATCAAGTATGCCTTGCATTCACTTATGTGTGTGTAGAAGCCGCATATATTATGTGACTGGTAAGGCACGCTGTTTGAATGGAGGAAAAGCGGACGCGACGACAGGTCTAGAGGGCGTTTAAGAAAGTGCCTATACCCCAATATTGTTGTCCGGGTGGAAATCGGGAGATATTTGGGAGAATGGTTGCCCCGGGAGATTTTCGGGAGGGGCACTGAAATTCGGGAGTCTCCCGGGAAAATCGGGAGGGTTGGCAAGTATGAACAGATGTATACCATAACTCGTAGGCTAGACGTTTAAGATAAACATGGAGTCTTTCCTCCAGGATAGAGCTATCAGTTTTGCATTCCGAAGTCTGAATGTTAATTCCAGTCCAACTAAGGCTCCTTAATTTATTATGAGCTCAACCATTATTTACTTAAACCTGGTGGTTCGCTTTCTCCAAGTTGAATATAAACATTCACCATATGTAGCACATAATATGAGTTAATTAATTCACTTCATTATCACAGGATCCAATTTTACAGATACATACCTAACTACCCCACTTTTCAGTCATTAAATGTTATCGACTGTTAATATCGCAGTGGAAAAAAATAGCCGTAGTAGTCTTTGTGTATGTTGAAAGAAATTCATGACAAGAGATGTCTCATCCTGGCTTCATCGGCCCGACAGCGAGTAACGAGACAATAATATAAGCTAAGCTCCGCACCTCCCCACGCCCCTACCATCATCTTGTTTCATTCACAAGGACCTCATTGCATTTATAACTGCATGCACGTCCAAAGGAAAACCTCTGCACATCCCTATTCAGTACCATATGTTTGCAGACCTTCCCATGGCGGTGAGATGTCCAAGACTCTCGTGGTTTTCCACCTGCCAGAGGGGGGTGTGGGGGGGGGGGTGTCTCAGAGGATACATTATGCATGGCAGACAGCTGTCTTGGACTCTGTATGCAGCATGTGCCCATCCATGCAGCAAGACACGTTCAAACAGAGGAAGGAGCCGGAATGAGCGAGAAAGGAGGAGGCGACATTTGCTGTACGGTCTCGCCACCCACCGTGTTCAGAGAGCCCACTTTACGTAGTCAGTAGTAGGAGTACTTTAGAAAAGAGCTGTCTCGCAAATAGTAGTCGTACATGTTTATTTTCTTGTTTATTTTTCGAGTGGAAGGCATATCTGTCTGGCCGTGGGCAAGGGATTGGAACTGCACATTAGGGCTGCACAATTACTCAAATTTTGATCACGATTTTGGCTGCCACGGTTAAATGAGGGTGATCGTCGACGATATTAACATTTATAAAGCCGACTGCGCTGCATATCAAATCAAGCACTTTTACCAAATGCCGTCGGCAGAGGAACAGCCCTGTAAAGCACGTGTCGTCCACGCCGGGGGCCTTAGTGGATGGGCACAAAACTCCATCTCAATGCCAAACTGAAATATTAAAGGGGAACTGCACTTTTTCGGGAAATTTGCCTTTCTTTCAAAATCATTATAAAAGACATTCTAACTAGAGATGTCCGATAATGGCTTTTTTGCCGATATCCGATATTGTCCAACTCTTAATTACCGATACCGATATATACAGTCGTGTAATTAACACATCATTATGCCTAATTTTGTTGTGATGCCCCGCTGGATGCATTAAGTTAACTCAAGTTATGGAAAAAAAATGCCAACATGGCACTGCCATATTTATTATTAGAGTCACAAAGTGCATTATTTTTTTTAACATGCCTCAAAACAGCAGCTTGGAATTTGGGACATGCTCTCCCTGAGAGAGCATTAGGAAGTTGAGGTGGGCGGGGTTAGGGGGGGGGGGGGCGGGCTTGATGGGGCGGGGGGTGGGGGGGTAGCGGGGGGTGTATAATGTAGCGTCCCGCAAGAGTTAGTGATGCGAGGGGTTCCGGGTATTTGTTCTGTTGTGTTTATGTTGTGTTACGGTGCGGATGTTCTCACGAAATGTGTTTGTCATTCTTGTTTGGTGTGGGTTCACAGTGTAGCGCATATTTGTAACAGTTTTAAAAGTTGTTTATACGGTCACCCTCAGTGTGACCTGTATGGCTGTTGACCAAGTATGCGTTGCATTCACTTGTGTGCGTGAAAAGCCGTAGATATTATGTGATTAGGCCGGCATGCAAAGGCAGTGCCTTTAAGGTTTATTGGCGCTCTGTACCTCTCCCTACGTCCGTGTACACAGCGGCATTTTAAAAAGTCATACATTTTACTTTTTGAAACCGATACCGATCATTTTTAAACCGCTACCGATCATTTCCGATATTACATTTTAAAGAATTTAGCGGCCGATAAAATCGGCAGTCCGATATTATCGGACATCCCTAATTCTTACTTGTAAATAAACGTAAATGAAAATCTGTTTACAACAGCGTCAATAGGAGGTCCTCTATTACGCCTATAAAACCCAATAAATAACCATTCAAAAACCAATAACCAACAGTACTCCGTTTAAGTTAAGTTAAAGTTAAATTACCAATGATTGTCACACACACTAAGTGTGGTAAAATGTGCCCTCTGCATTTGACCCATCCCCTTGTTCACCCCCTGGGAGGTGAGGGGAGCAGCAGCGGTAGCCGCGCCCAGGAATCATTTTGGTGATTTAACCCCCAGTTTGCATCTACGGCCCTTCCGACCACCACCCATCATTCATCATTCTTTCACCAGTGTGAGTGGCACTGGACGAAAGGGTGAAGTGTCCTGCCCAAGGACACAACGGCAGCAATTTGGATGTCAAGGGGCGGGGAGCGAACCTGCAACCCTCAGGTTTCTGGCACGGCCGCTCTACCCACTACGCCATGCCGCCCCATAATGTTCATTATTTAAAAAATAAACATTAAGATCTGCACAAGGAGTTATAAAAAGTGACAGGTAATAACGTAGTCGTTACACCTGTCCTGCTGTTCGGCTCCGGTGCAGACTGTAGTCGAGGAGCACAGGGAAAACGTTCCCTTCGGGGTCCATGCCATTCCAATGCCTTTTTAATTTATATTTTAACCTTGTAAAATCGTTCTTTGACTGTGCGTGTTTAATGTAGTGTAAGATATTCTGTTAAAATAAAGCCAATAGTGACATTTTTCGTAGTTCCCTTTAATTGGAAAAGTATCAAAGTATCAAAAGGTGTCAATATACATTTTGGTACCAGTACTGAATTAGTATGGGGGAACACATATTCACCATTAATTAGTTGCTTATTAACATGCAAATTAGTAACATATTGGCTCTTAATTAGTCATTATTAAGTACTTATTAATGCCTTATTCTGCATGGCCTTATTATACAACCAGTAAGCCATTAGCTAAGAGTCTTCCCTCAATAACCTCAGAATTATTGCTTATTGGTAAAAAAAAATGCTCTAACCCTTATATGTTACCCTAGTGTCCAAATAACTCTAAATTAAGTCTTTGTTACTTTAATAAGCAACTAATTAATGGTCAATATGTTACCCTAAATTATTGGTATCGGGACGACCCTTGTACCATTGTATGTTCAGTCATTATTCCACAATATCAAAACCCCATTTAACACTTTTCCCTAAACAACAAAATAAAATCTGTCAATGTGCATTGTAGCTGAGACCCCCCCTCCCCCTTTAAAAAAAATAAAAATAAATAAACTCGATCCTCTTTGCTCTTGGAGGCTTTTTCTAAAAAAAAAAATCCCTTTCAGTTTTGACATGATGCAGCGGTTACCGTAGTGACAAGCAGTCAGCAACATGACAGCGGCATGAAATGGGATATGCTGTATTTCTAGAGAGTGACACTCTCAGTTGATTAGAGTTCCTAATCATGTATGAAAAGGTCACCAAGGAGTCAGTGAAGCGTCCACACATTTCCCACAGGAGATGTGTGGAAGACTGTATTTTCCCCTTTTAAGCTTTTTTTTTTTTTTTTTTGGTTTTAGCTTACAGCACACACACACAGTACAATACCTGCAAGACAAACGGAGTGGGAAATCACAGGAAGGCACATATACTTTGTCTTTATCTCAATTTCCTGTCCTCTATTGGCTATGACCAACACTATAAGCGTCTTTATCTAACTTGCTTCCATCTCGCGTCATGTCCTCGGGCTGTTTGTGCTTCCACAAAAACACAAATCCTCCAGGGCCTGTAGAGACTTCATCCCAGTAGAAATGCTCTGCCTCACCTGTTGTGCAAGGTTGAAAATAATATATATACAGTGGGGCAAAAAAGTATTTAGTCAGCCACCCATTGATTGTCAATGGGTGGCTGACTAAATACTTTTTTGCCCCACTGTATATATATATTTTTTTTTACATCCGTGGCATAAGCCAGTAAGCCACAAAGAGATATGGGCTGCAGTTTTTTGGGGGGGTAGGTCGGGGTCAAAAGTTTACATACACTTGTAAAGGACATCATGTCATGGCTGTCTTGAGTTTCCAATCATTTCTACAACCCTTTTTTTTTTTTTTGTGATAGAGTGATTGGAGCACATACTTGTTGGTCACGAAAAAAATTCATGAAGTTTGGTTCCTTTATGAATTTATTATGGGTCTACTGAATCTGCTGGGTCAAAGGTATACATACAGCAATGTTAATATTTGCTTACATGTCCCTTGGCAAGTTTCACTGCAATAACGCGCTTTTGGTAGCCATCCACAAGCTTCTGGTTTGAATTGTTGACCACTTCCTCTTGACAAAATTGGTGCAGTTCAGCTAAATGTGTTGGTTTTCTGACATGGACTTGTTTCTTCAGCATTGTCCACACGACGTTTAAGTCAGGACTTTGGAAGGCCATTCTAAAACGTTCACAATGTTTCCCACACATTCATTTATTTGTGGCGGCCCGCCACGAAAGAATTATGTCCGCCCACAAATTAAAATAAAAAAAAAATACTTTTTTTTTTTTTTTTTTTTTTTGTCCTGTCCAGCTTCTCAGGCAAATCATATAGTTGATGTAGATGCCCTATAGGCTGTTCAGATTTACTTTACAAAAGAGAAGTGTAGGATACTTCTCTTGTTGCCTTATTTGTATTTGACCACTACTGTTTTCTGTTTATTTGTTACTGACTGTGACAGGACACCTCTACCTCTGTTTCACTTTATGTTGCTGGTAAATAATATGGTTGTAGTAGTAGGCTAAAGTTAAATTATTTAGTATGCACCAATTAAAGGGGCAGACCTTTAAGAGACATTTTAGCTTTTATATTTTATGAGATATATTTTTTGTAAGAACCACAATTAATAAATATATTTCAGTGAATAACTTATTGTTCAAATCTGTGTATAAATATGTACATAAAGTGTTGTAATTATATTGTAAAATGGATGGATGGATGGATGGACGTTTAAAACAAAACTGTTATTATTAATTAGTAAGTATACATTTTTTTGAGCCTTTTTAGAGAAAATCATATCATTGTAGTAAATTATGCAATTACTCGATTATGTCATGGTGACCACGCCCATAGCCACGCCCCCACCGCCCACAGGTATCTTGGCAGTTTATGGGAAACACTGCTTCATTATAGCCTGATTTAGCCACTTTCAACATGTGTTTGGGGTCATTGTCCTGTTGGAACACCCAACTGCGCTCAAGACCCAACCTCTGGGCTGATGATTTAAGTTGTCCTGAAGAATTTGGAGGTAATCCTCATTTTTCATTGTCCCATTTACTCTCTGTAAAGCACCAGTTCCATTGGCAGCAAAACAGGCCCAGAGCATAATACTACCACCACCATGCTTGACGGTAGGTGTGGTGTTCCTGGGATTAAAGGCCTCACCTTTTTCTCCTCCAAACATATTGCTGGGTATTGTGGCCAAACAGCTCAAATTTGTCAGGATGTGGACTTTGGTGTGGTTTGTTTTCCCGGAATGCAAAGCGACTGGACCGGACAACGCTTGCAGGTAAAGACATGATTTAATTTTGACTAAAAAAGTACAAACAAAAGGCGCTCACAGCGGAGGCACAACTTGGCTAAGGAACAGAAAACAACCCGAAGGCGAGCGTTCCTAACGCATGTGAAGCTAACTGTGACATGCAACCTGAAACTAAAAACTCACTAGACTGTGGATTGAATAAACAAAAAATTACTGTGGCAAGGCATGGAACAAGCATGAAACTATGGCATGGAAAGAATCAGCACAGAGCATGAAATGAGCATGTCGCCAGGCTGACTACCTGGCAACTACAGGCTTAAATAATAATGTCCTGATTAACAACAGGTGCGTGAGTCCAAACAAAAATGAGGCAGGTGAAACTAATGAGTTGACATGGTGACTGAAACAATGGAGCGTAAACAGAAACCAAAAAGAGTCCAAAAACCAAACAGAACATAGCCAAACAAAACATGATCAAAAGACATGACAATTTTTGTTTCATCTGATACCACATGGACAAAGATAAGACCTTCTGGAGGGAAGTTCTGTGGTCAAATGAAACAAAAATTGAGCTGTTTGGCCACAATACCCAGCAATATGTTTGGAGAGAAAAGGTGAGGCCTTTAAACTCAGGAACACCATGCTTACCTTCAAGCATGGTGGTGGTAATATTATGCTCTGGGCCTGTTTTGCTGCCAAATGGAACTGGTGCTTTACAGAGAGTAAATGGGACAATGAAAAAGGAGGATTACCTCCAAATTCTTCAGGACAACCTTAAAATCATCAGCCTGGAGGTTGGTTCTTGGCGCAGTTGGGTGTTCCAACAGGACAATGACCCCAAACACACATCAAAAGTGGTAAAGGAATGACCAAATCAGGCTAGAATTAAGGTTTTAGAATGGCCTTCCCAAAATCCTGACTGAAACGTGTGGACAATGCTGAAGAAAAAAGTCCATGTCAGAACACCAACTGAATTGCACCAATTTTGTCAAGAGGAGTGGTCCAAAATTCAACCAGAAGCTTGTGGATGGCTACCAAAAGCGCCTTATTGCAGTGAAACTTGCCAAGGACATGTACCGTATTTTTCGGACTATAAGTCGCAGTTTTTTTCATAGTTTGGCCGGGGTTGCGACTTATACTCAGGAGCGACTTATGTGTGAAATTATTAACACATTACCGTAAAATATCAAATAATATTATTTAGCTCATTCACGTAAGAGACTAGACGTATAAGATTTCATGGGATTTAGCGATTAGGGGTGACAGATTGTTTGGTAAACGTATAGCATGTTCTATATGTTATAGTTATTTGAATGACTCTTACCATAATATGTTACGTTAACATACCAGGCACGTTTCTCAGTTGGTTATTTATGCCTCATATAACGTACACTTATTCAGCCTGTTGTTCACTATTCTTTATTTATTTTAAATTCCCTTTCAAATGTCTATTCTTGGTGTTGGGTTTTATCAAATAAGTTTCCCCAAAAAATGCGAATTATACTCAGTGCGACTTATATATGTTTTTTTCCTTCTTTATTATGCATTTTCGGCCGATGCGACTTATACTCCGAAAAAAACTGTAACCAAATATCAACGTTGCTGTATGTATACTTTGATCCAGCAGATTTGCTCACATTTTCAGTACACCCATAATAAATTCATAAAAGAACCAAACTTCATGAATGTTTTTTTGTGACCAACAAGTATGTGCTCCAATCACTCTATCACAAAAAAAATAAAAGTTGTAGAAATGATTGAAAACTCAAGACAGCCATGACATTATGTTCTTTACAAGTGTATGTAAACTTTTGACCACGACTGTACATTTCAAACATCGCATGATTTTAGGTAGAGTAGCCAATGTTATACCTATTGCTTGAAAACAGATGCAGGCACCTGAAGCGCTGGTTGCCGTAGCAACTTTCGTACACAACTGCTGAGGATTGTTGTTGTTGCATGTCCCAATGCACTCCGTGTTGATAAAAATGATGCAAGCCAGACCTAGAGTTGCAGGTTTTCCCTCTTGAGTGTTGACACAAGTCACTATCTACAGTACAGCCCCCACATATAATGAACCTGGCTTAAAGATGTTTAATCTTACCTGCGGTAGAGCTTACTTTTTTGCTGTGCATGCTTTTCTCTGCGCTTCCTTCGGGCAGTTTTTTTCTTAAATTATTAATAACCTTTTGCTGTTAGTATAGTGTACGTTCCAAAATGCACCCGTGTTACCGGGAATTACAACGACAGAGGGAAGTTCTGCCGGAAAGTGCAAGGAAATGCTGTATTTTTACATAATTATCTGTCTTTAATTAGTCCAAAATTAATGCTCAGCCCTGACTCAAATGAAAGCAAATTAATTTACAGATGCATAATGTCATTATGTGTTGACCTTAAATAAAAATCTTCTATTAAATAATTTAAAGTGTAAAATCCAATTGAGTGTGTTAAGATTCATATACCGTGTTTTCCGGACAGTAAGGCGCACTTAAAATCTTTTTTTTCTTCTCAAAACTTGACAATGCGCCTTATGTACGGAATAATTATGGTTTTGCTTACCGACCTCGAAGCTATTTTATTTGGTACATGGTGTAATGATAAGTGTGACCAGTAGATGGCAGTCAAACATAAGAGATACGTGTAGACTCCACTATGATGGCAATATGACTCGAGTAAACAACACCAACATTTTATAAGTTCCATTAAAAATACAGAACATTACACACGGCGCTCAAAAATCTATAAAAAAATGTTTTTAGTACGACTTTGGTAAGCTATGAAGCCGCACCGCTTGATGGATTGTACTGTGCTTCAACATACGGGTATTATTATGGTGTGTGTATAAGGTAAGACATATTATCTGGCGTTTCGTTTCGCAATATTATGCAAAAGCAACTTTTCTTACCTTCTGGTACCTGCTGATCTGTATTTGGGATCTGCATAAGTCCTGAAAATTTGCGCGCCTCCGCCTTTGTAGTCTATGCCGACACCGTGGTCGATAAGCTTCTTATTTTTCTCTACCTTCTTGTTATGGGACATTCACCCTCTGCTGTTGCCATTTCTAATATAAAGTAGTGTAAAGTTCTTACTTATATCTGTCAGTAAACTCGCCATGAAAGCAATAAAACATACCAATGTAGTGAGTTTACATTATTCACCCAAGGAATTTTTGTTATTAGAGAGTAACAGCCGGACGGTTTTTCACGGGACACATTTCCAGCGTTGTTGTTGCACTAGTGAGCCACGGATGAAAAAATCGACCATTCATCGGCAGTGCGCCTTATAATCCGGTGTGCCCTATGGTCCGGAAAATACGGTGCTGTAAATGTTGGTATATAACACTGTTCAGGCCTGATCTACTATAGTAGTAGTTCTCAAACTTTTTTCTACCAAGTACCACCGCAAAAACAACTCGGCTCTCCAAGAACCACCATAATGACCAATAATATTAAAATACAGTAGCGTAGTATTCATTAAAAACTAGGCAGAGCTTATCCAATCCAATCCACTTTTTTTGTATAACACATTTAAACAACAAAAAATGTTTCCAAAGTGCTGCACAACAATATTAAAAAACAATATTCAAATATTATCCTTCGCTCCACCAATGACTGAATAAAAAAAAAATACATATATATATATATATATATATATATATATATATATATATATATATATATATATATATATATATATATATATATATATATATATATATATATATATATATATATATATATATATATATATATATATATATATATATATATATATATATATATATATATATATAAAACCAATATAAAAACAATATAAAAATAAATATGATTAAAACCAATTAAAACAATAAATACACTGCAAAAAGTCAGTGTTCAAAAACAAGAAAAAAAAGTACAAAAATGAGGGGTATTTTATTTGAACTAAGCAAAATTATCTGCCAATAGAACAAGAAAATTTGGCTTGTCAAGACTTTCCACAACAAGTCAAATTAGCTAACCTCAATGAACCCCAAAATACCTTAAAATAATTATATTCTCACTAATAACAAGTGCACTTTTCTTGGTAGAAAAAAAAGAGATCTTTTTGCTCAATATGTTGAAAAATATTCTTAAATTAAGTAAATGCTAGTGCCATTATCTTCACATAATGATATGCGCTCGGCTTCATGATTTTTTTTTTCATGCTTGAAGTAAGAAATTATTACTTTAAAAAAGTAGTTTTATACTTGTGAGTGTTGATGACACAGCTTTCCAACAGTTAATATTCTAGTTTCAAGCATGTTTTACTCAATATAGGTCATCAAATCTCAGCAACAAGCTGTAATATCTTACTGAGATCATTTAGGACCAAAACCCTTAAAACAAGTAAAACACTCTAACATAAAATCTGCTTAGTGAGAAGAATTATCTTATCAGACAGAAAATAAGCAAATATCACCCTTATTTGAGATATTTAATCTTACCTAGATTTCAGTTTTTGCAGTGTAGAAATCAACATTTAAAAACACATTACACGACTCACGTAATGTTAAAAGCCAGAGATATTTAATATTTTTTGACCACTGTAACATTACACACATTACAAACAGCAAACTCTATCTTGTTTGGAGCTATTTCATCTCATTACAATTCCACTTTTTCCAGTGGGATGGGTAATGGATACTTTATGTTGCAGCCAAGGACTGGAAGTAAATATTGAAATCTGCAACTTCCACAAGGGGGACTAGATCAATAAAACCACAACAGTAGAATCAGTTAGGTTTTTTTTTTTTTTTCCAGTACAATCTCTTCGAGGTGTGTGGTTTATAAAGCCCTGTAGTTGCCGTTCTGGCTGTCACTGTGCATTAAAGGCAAAAACAAGAGCAAGGTTGTCTGCCTTTCCAGCCCATTAATGGGCTGCAAATATGACTTTTGCCTTGCATTGTCTACCGTAAGACCACTGTGCTACTTTGAGGGCCTATTACTTCTGACCTCTATTTTGTAATGCTCAAAGACCTTTGAAATCACTTTGTGTTTATTTCCTGTCTGAGTAGTTCTTAGTGAGCGCCCTGCCTATTTTTTGCTGCTACCCCGAGGCTTTGAAAACACAGAGCATGTTCATCTTGTCCAGTCGGGTAAAGTCGACCAATGTAGTCTAGGAACGTGAAGCAGATATGAGATCATGTGATGCTGACCTGATGCACTCTGGTACACAACAGAGGCTTCCACGGATTAGGTGTTTCTCAGCTTGGAAGCGCTTGAAGGCATGATCAGTTTTGAAAGAAATGTCATATTTCTTTAGGTCAGGGGTCACCAACCTTTTTGAAACCAAGAGCTACTTCTTGGGTACTGATTAATGCAAAGGGCTACTAGTTTGATACACACTTAAATAAATTGCCAGAAATAGCCAATTTGCTCAATTTACCTTTAACTCTGTTATTATTAATAATTAATTATATTTATCTTTGTGGAAACACTGATCATCTTAATAATTTCTCACAATAAATATATATAGAAACAGATAAATATCAATATGCAAAACTTTATTTTTATATTTTCTCTAAGTGCACATTTTTCAAATTGAACATTTTCAAATGATCACTTCTAAGACAGTCTTGTGAAATCACAATATCCCATTTTAACTAGCTAGCCACTAACATTTTTTAACAAATCATAAATTACTTTGCACCATGTTTGTACAAATAATAACTCATGTAAAATACAAAAGTCAACTCTCACATTTTTAAATAAATCATGTCACACTTTGAACTGGACACCAAATATGTTATCTGTTTCTTTGTCAGTTAGTGAAGACCAAGTCTTTAAAATATTTTCTTGGATTTTCAAATTCTATTTGAGTTTTGTCTCTCTTAAAATTAAAAATGTCGAGCAAAGCGAGACCAGCTTGCTGGTAAATAAATACAATTTAAAAAATAGAGGCAGCTCACTGGTAAGTGCTGCTATTTGAGCTATTTTTAGAACAGGCCAGCGGGCTACTCATCTGGTCCTTACGGGCTACCTGGTGCCCGCGGGCACCGCGTTGGTGACCCCTGCATTAAACAATGTAACAAGGTTTTCCAAAATAAATCAACTCAAGTTATGGAAAAAAATGCCAAGATGGCACTGGCATATTTTTATTATTGAAGTCACAAAGTGCATTATTTTTTTTTAACATGCCTGAAAACAGCAGCTTGGAATTTGGGACATGCTCTCCCTGAGAGAGCATGAGGAGGTTGAGGTGGGCGGGGTTGAGGTGGGGGGGCTAGGGGGAAGCGGGGGGTGTATATTGTAGCGTCCCGGAAGAGTTAGTGCTGCAAGGGGTTCTGGGTATTTGTTCTGTTGTGTTTATGTTGTGTTACGGTGCGGATGTTCTCCCGAAATGTGTTTGTCATTCTTGTTTGGTGTGGGTTCACAGTGTGGCGCATATTTGTAACAGTGTTAAAGTTGTTTATACGGACACCCTTAGTGTGACCTGTATGGCTGTTGACCAAGTATGCGTGCATTCGCTTGTGTGTGAAAGCTGTGGATATTATGTGATTGGGCAGTTCCTTTAAGGTTTATTGGCGCTCTGTACTTCTCCCTACGTCCGTGTACACAGCGGCGTTTTAAAAAGTCATAAATGTTACTTTTTGAAACCGATACCGATAATTTCCAATATTACATTTTAAAGCATTTATCGGCAGATAATATCGGCATCCCTACTTATTACCGATTATGCATGAACTGCTCATTTGCAAAATCACAGCACTATGCTATATTGGTTCAGAATTGACTATTAACGACCAGAATGTATAAATAAAAGGAGTAAACAAACACATCCAGCAAGCGAAGACCTCAACCCAGACATTAATAATGTCAAGATCCATATGGGCAATTATTGTTTTCCAAGGGGCCACATGAGAAACAGAAAAAAGGCTTAACTCAATTATGCATAATATTAATTGTATTTCTGTATAAAAAGCAGTAAATAGCAATTTTTCGACAGGCTGGTAACAATATATGTTGTGGCTGAGCATTGAAAAAGTGAGGTTGCCTTACAACAATAATAGCATTTATTCAATCAAACTTCCCAAAACAATGGTAAACAAAACAGTTGTGACATTTTTGATTCATTATATTAGTGATCATTTTCAGTCACGTTCACCCCAAAACACATTGTGAGTAGAGATGTCCGATATTATCGGCCGATAAATGCTTTAAAATGTAATGTCGGAAATTATCGTTATCGTTTTTTTTTATTATCAATATCCATCCATCCATCCATTTTCTACCGCTTATTCCCTTCGGGGTCGCGGGGGGTGCTGGTGCCTATCTCAGTGGTTTTGTATTATTTTTTTTTATTTTTTTTTTTAATTTAAATCAACATAAAAAACACAAGATACACTTACAATTAGTGTACCAACCCAAAAAACCTCCCTCCCCCATTTACACTCATTCACACAAAAGGGTTGTTTCTTTCTGTTATTAATATTCTGGTTACTACATTATATATCAATATGTATCAATACAGTCTGCAAGGGATACAGTCCGTAAGCACACATGATTGTGCGTGCTGCTGGTCCACTAATAGTACTAACCTTTAACAGTTAATTTTACTCATTTTCATTAATTACTAGTTTCTATGTAACTGTTTTTATATTGTTTTACTTTCTTTTTTATTCAAGAAAATGTTTTTAGTTTATTTATCTTATTTTGTTTTATTAAATTTTTTAAAAAGGACCTTATCTTCACCATACCTGGTTGTCCAAATTAGGCATAATAATGTGTTAATTCCACAACTGTATATATCGATATCGGTATCGGTAATTAAAGAGTTGGACAATATCGGAATATCGGATATCGGCAAAAAGCCATTATCGGACATCCCTAATTGTGAGTTTCATATATTGTTGGAAAAAAGTTCTTAGCTTTCTAAAAACATCACATTATTGTCTTTGTACTCCAAATAGTAAGCAAAATACAACCTATTACTGTATTTTCCGGACCATAGGGTGCACCGGAAACTACCCACTGCCGATGAGCGGGTCTAATCAGGTCTATTTTCATACAAAAGGCGCATTAAAGGGGTAATATTTGTATTTTTATTTTCTAAATGGAAAACACTTCTTTGTGGTCTACATAACATGTGATGGTGGTTCTTTGGTCAAAATGTTGCATACATTGATTCCTTCAGGAACTCTCCTGAAGGAATCAATAAAGTACTATCTACATTATCAATAACGGAGCAGCATCTCCTCATACGTGGCTCACTCGTGCAATAACAAGGCCGGAAATGTGTCCCGTGAAAAAACTGTCCGACCGGAACTCTCTAATAACTAAAGTTTCTTGGGTGAATAATGTAAACTCACTACACCGGTATGTTTTAACGCTTTCATGGCGAGTTTACTGACAGATATAAGTAAGAACTTTACACTACTTTATATTAAAAATGGCAACAGCGGATGATGAATGTCCCATAACAAGAAGATAGAGAAAAAGAAGAAGCTTATCTACCACGGTGTCGGCACGGACTACAAAGGTGGGCGCGAGCAAATTTTCAGGACTTATGCAGATCCCAAATACAGATCATCAGGTACCAGAAGGTAAGAAAAGTAGCTTTTGCATAATATTGCGAAACAAACGCCAGATAATGTCATACCTTATACACACACCATAATAATACTCTTACGTTGAAGCACAGTACAATCCATCAAGCGGTGCGGCTTCATAGCTTACCAAAGTCGTACTAAAACATGTTTATACATTTTTGAGCATTGTGTGGAATGTTCTATATTTTCAATGGAACATATATAATTTTGGTGTTGTTTACTTGAGTCACATTGCAGTCTACACGTATCTCTTATGTATGACTGCCATCTACTGGTCACACTTATCATTTCACCATGTACCAAATAAAATAGCTTTGAGGTCGGCAAGCACAACCAAAATGAATTCGTACATTAGGCGCATCGGGTTATAAGGCGCATTGTCGAGTTTTGAGAAAATGAAAGAATTTTAAGTGCGCCTTATGGTCCGAAAAATACCGTACCAGTGCGCTCTATAGCCCGGAAAGTACAGTCATGTATTTATTTTCAAAATAAAACTTGGTTAAAAGATGTCAGTGTGTGTAAATACATTTTAAGAATATTCAAAACCGTAATGTTCTATATTTTCAATGGAACATATACAATTTTGGTGTTGTTTACTTGAGTCATATCACAGTCTACACATATCTCTTATGTGTGACTGCCATCATATGGCAGTCTCCACATATCTATTATGTGTGACTGCCATCTACTGGTCACACATATTTCACTATGTACCAAATAAAAATGCTTTTGAGGTCGGTAGGCACAACCAAAAGTATTCCGTACATTAGGCGCACCGGGTTATAAGGCGCACTGTCGATTTTTGAGAAAATGAAATGATTTTAAGTGCACCTTATAGTCCGAAAAATAATTATAGTTAAAGCTGCAAGCAGCGATGGACGGGAACGGCTTTGAGGGCTCATAAAATCCAAACCGGAGCAGTAATTAAAAGTCTTTCATCAACTTTTAATCAGAAGGGTTCAATCTCTCTCATGTGCTAATTTGAAGCCGACACGACAAATGCGCTCAGAGGAGATAATGTTTGAAAAAAGGTGACTGTTTTTACACAACTTTTGTTTTGAAGGGGGAATTGCAAACTTCCTGTTGATTTGCTGGGGTTTGTGAGTGTATGAAATATAGGTATAAGTGAGACCTACATAGAAGTTTTTGTTTCCTGTCTCTACGACAGGGGTCACCAACGCGGTGCCCGCGGGCACCAGGTAGCCCGTAAGGACCAGATGAGTAGCCCGCTGGCCTATTCTAAAAATAGCTCAAATAGCAGCACTTACCAGTGAGCTGCCTCTATTTTTTAAATTTTATTTATTTACTAGCAAGCTGGTCTCGCTTTGCCCGACATTTTTAATTCTAAGAGAGACAAAACTCAAATAGAATTTGAAAATCCAAGAAAATATTTTAAAGACTTGGTCTTCACTTGTTTAAATAAATTCATAAATTTTTTTACTTTGCTTCTTAAAACTTTCAGAAAGACAATTTAAAGAAAAAATACAACCTTAAAAATGATTTTAGGATTTTTAAACACATACCTTTTTACCTTTTAAATTCATTCCTCTGCTTTCCTGACAATTTAAATCAATGTTCAAGTAAATTTATTTTTTTATTGTAAAGAATAATAAATACATTTTAATTTAATTCTTAATTTTAGCTTCTGTTTTTTCGACGAAGAATATTTGTGAAATATTTCTTCAAACTTATTATGATTAAAATTTTAAAAAATGATTCTGGCAAATCTAGGAAATCTGTAGAATCAAATTTAAATCTTATTTCAAAGTCTTTTGAATTTCTTTTAAAATTTTTGTTCTGGAAAATCTAGCTTGGTCCAATTTATTATATATTCTAACAAAGTGCAGATTGGATTTTAACCTATTTAAAACATGTCATCAAAATTCTAAAATTAATCATAATCAGGAAAAATTACTAATGATGTTCCATAAATTATTTTTTTAATTTTTTCAAAAAGATTCAAATTAGCTAGTTTTTCTCTTCTTTTTTTCGGTAGAATTTTGAATTTTAAAGAATCGAAATTGAAGACAAACTATGTTTCAAAATGTAATTGTCATTTGTTTCGTGTTTTCTCCTCTTTTAAACCGTTCAATTAAGTGTAAATATCATTCATTATTAATAATAGCATAGAGTTAAAGGTAAATTGAGCAAATTGGCTATTTCTGGCCATTTATTTAAGTGTGTATCAAACTGGTAGCCCTTCGCATTAATCAGTACCCAAGAAGTAGCTCTTGGTTTCAAAAAGGTTGGTGACCCCTGCTCTACGACATTCCTACTGGGAGTTACAGGCAGTTTTGTCTGTGTTTTCTTCCTAGGGGGCGCTAGAGCGCAATTTTGAGTTTTGGGGTTTGGTTTTTTGATTAGATCGCAATTTTCGCCAGTCCTGATGTGTGTGTCCAATTTGGTGAGTTTTGAAGCATGTTAAGGGGGTCAAATTACAGCTCAAAGAGGCGGCGGTATAATAATAAAACGCTAGAAATACAATAGGGTCCTCTGTCCCAAAGGGACTTGGTCCCTAATAATGAACTGAATCAATGAACTGGGATTTTGAGATCAAAGACTTTGAAGAAAGGGTTTTAGTTCACACCTAGGTAGTGTGTATACATTTGTAGTCCAACAAACTAATTTGGTGTTTTTCAGGGTTTTTTTTCTTGTTCAGAGAGATAAATCTAGTCTTTGTTGGGCTTTAACAAGTGCATCAAAGTCGTGTTGCATGTCTGAGGTGGAGACGTGAAGCAAAGCTGACAGATGATTTTCAGTGATTAAAGATCTGTGCCTGGATTTGTTTGACTTCATCACTTGGAGAGTTTGTTTCACATATGCAGGTAGAGCCAAAGAGAACAAACATCTTCTTGAGCACGTCTCCTCACGTTTGGAAAGTCGTCCTCCTTGAGAGAAGAGTAAAAATCCTGACTTAAGTGCTATGCAAGTACTGCATCAGACTGCAGGGTCAATAAGTTCCAGCTGGACAGCACCGGGTGCATTATCCACACTGCAGGGAGAGGGAGAGGAAATCATGCGCATTTCATCCCCAATTGTTCTGAGATCTTCAAATCGCCTTGAAAAGGCTTGTACGAAACCCAAAACCAGTGAAGTTGGCACGTTGTGTAAATGGTAAATAAAAACAGAATACAATGATTTGAAAATCCTTTTCAACTTATATTCACTTGAATAGACTGCAAAGACAAGATACTTAACGTTCGAAGTGGAAAACGTTGTTATTTTTTGCAAATATTAGCTCATTTGGAATTTGATGCCTGCAACGTGTTTCCAAAAAGCTGGCACGCGTGGCAAAAAAGACTGAGGAAGTTGAGGAACGCTCATCAAACACTTATTTGGAACATCCCACAGGTGAACAGGCCAATTGGGAACAGGTGGGTGCCATGATTGGGTGTAAAAGCAGCTGCCATGAAATGCTCAGTCATTCACAAACAAGGATGGGGCGAGGGTCACCACTTTGTCAACAAATGCGTGAGCAAATTGTCGAACAGTTTAAGAACAACAGTTCTCAACGGGCTATTGCAAGGAATTGAGGGATTTCACCATCTACGGTCCGTAATTTCATCAAAAAATGTCAGAGAATCTGGAGAAATCACTGCACATAAGCAGCAAGGACCAAAACCAACATGACCTTCGATCCCCCAGGCGGTATTGCATCAAAAACCCACATGAGTGTGTAAAGGGTATCACCACATAGGCTCAGGAACACTTCAGAAAACCACTGTCAGTAACTACAGTTCGTCGCTACATCTGTAAGTGCAAGTTAAAACTCGACTATGCAAAGCGAAGGCCATTTATCAACAACACCCAGAAACGCCGCCGGCTTCGCTGGGCCCGAGCTCATCTAAGATGGACTGATGCAAAGTGGAAAAGTGTTCTGTGGTCTGACGAGTCCACATTTCAAAGTGTTTTTTGAAACTGTGGACGTTGTGTCCTTTGGACTAAAGAGGAAATGAACCCTCCGGATTGTTATAGGCGCAAAGTTGAAAAGCCAGCATCTGTGATGGTATCGGGGTGCATTACTGCCCAAGACATGGGTAACTTACACATCTGTGAAGGCAAAATGAATGCTGAAAGGTACATACAGGTTTTGGAGCAACATATGTTGCCATCCAAGCAACGTTATCATGGACGCCCCTGCTTATTTCAGCAAGACAATGCCAAGCCACGTGTTACAACTGCGTGGCTTCGTAGTAAAAGAGTGCGGGTACTAGACTGGCCTGCCTGTAGTCCAGACCTGTCTCCCATTGAAAATGTGTGGCGCATTATGAAGCCTAAAATACCTCAACGGAGACCGCCGGACTGTTGAACAACTTAAGCTGTACATCAAGCAAGAATGGGAAAGAATTCCACCTGAAAAGCTTCAAAAATGTGTCTCTTCAGTTCCCAAACGTTTACTGAGTGTTGTTAAAAGGAAAGGCCATGTAACACAGTGGTGAACATGCCCTTTCCCAACTACTTTGGCACGTGTTGCAGCCATGAAATTCTAAGTTAATTATTATTTGCAAAAAAAAAATAAAGTTTATGAGTTTGAACATCAAATATGTTGTCTTTGTAGTGCATTCAATTGAATATGGGTTGAAAAGGATTCGCAAATCATTGTATTCCGTTTATATTTACATCCAACACAATTGCCCAACTCATATGGAAACGGGGTTTGTAGTTTGGTGTTCAGTTCATTCATCTGTGCAGTCACAACAGCAATTGCAAAATATGTCATCCAATCCTCTGGGATGTCTTTGCCTTTCCTTTCACAAAACTCCCGAATCCCTGCTTTCAGGTCCCAAACTCTTTTTTTTTTTTTTAAGCACGTTTCAGCCCAATGCTGAGCCCTCTGACAGATGTCTCTCTGCTCCGTCTCACGCTCCTCCAAAAGTGCAACAAAATCAATGCTCGCGCCCTGATGAAGTTCAACTAACTTAGTGACAACATCAATAACGTGGTTAGTTTTTAGCACTGACTTGCACAACACGAGCTGGTGTATGATACAATGCAAAAATACCAATACCTTTTTTTTTGTCTTGCATACATTTCAAAAGTACATTTTCCCTATATGTGGGGCGGTATAGCTCGGTTGGTAGAGCGGCCGTGCCAGCAACTTGAGGGTTCCAGGTTCGATCCCCGCTTCTGCCAACCTAGTCACTTCCGTCGTGTCCTTGGGCAAGACACTTTACCCACCTGCTCCCAGTGCCACCCACACTGGTTTAAATGTAACTTAGATATTGGGGTTTTACTATGTAAAAGCGCTTTGAGTCACTAGAGAAAAGTGCTATATAAATATAATTCACTTCACTTCACTTACCATACCATACCAACTTTATTTATAAAGCCCACACCTGAATAGACCTTACCGGGAAGGCTGAGGAGTGTGATCCCACGATAGTTAGAACACACCCTCCGGTTCCCCTTCTTAAAGAGAGGAACCAACACCCCGGTCTGCCAATCCAGAGGTACCGCCTCCGATGTCCATGCGATGCTGCAGAGTCTTGTCAACCAAGACAGCCCCACAGCATCCAGAGCCTTAAGGAACTCCGGGCGGATCTCATCCACCCCCGGGGCCTTGCCACCGAGGAGCTTTTTAACTACCTCAGCAACCTCATCCCCAGAAATAGGAGAGCCCACCACAGATTCCCCAGGCACTGCTTCCTCATAGGAAGACGTGTTGGTGGGATTGAGGAGGTCTTCGAAGTATTCCCTCCACTGATCCACAACATCCGCAGTCGAGGTCAGCAGAACACCATCCTCACCATACACGGTGTTGATAGTGCACTGCTTCCCCTTCCTGAGGCGGTGGATGGTGGTCCAGAATCGCTTCGAAGCCGTCCGGAAGTCGTTTTCCATGGCTTCCCCGAACTCTTCCCATGTCCGAGTTTTTGCCTCCGCGACCGCCGAAGCCGCACACCGCTTGGCCTGTCGGTACCTGTCCGCTGCCTCAGGAGTCCTATGAGCCAAAAGAACCCGATAGGACTCCTTCTTCAGCTTGACGGCATCCCTCACCGCCGGTGTCCACCAACGGGTTCTAGGATTACCGCCACGACAGGCACCAACTACCTTGCGGCCACAGCTCCAATCAGCCGCCTCGACAATAGAGGTGCGGAACATGGTCCATTGGGACTCAATGTCCAGCACCTCCCTCGTGACATGTTCAAAGTTCTTCCGGAGGTGGGAATTGAAACTCTCTCTGACAGGAGACTCTGCCAGACGTTTTCAGCAAACCCTCACAATGCGTTTGGGCCTGCCAGGTCTGTCCGGCATCCTCCCCCACCATCGCAGCCAACTCACCACCAGGTGGTGATCGGTAGAAAGCTCCGCCCCTCTCTTCACCCGAGTGTCCAAAACATGAGGCCGCAAATCCGACGACACAACTACAAAGTCGATCATGGAACTGCGGCCTAGGGTGTCCTGGTGCCAAGTGCACATATGGACACCCTTATGTTTGAACATGGTGTTTGTTATGGACAATCTGTGAGGGGCACAAAAGTCCAATAACAAAACACCGCTCGGGTTCAGATCTGTGCACCCATTCTTCCCAATCACGCCTCTCCAGGTATCACTGTCGCTGCCAACATGAGCGTTGAAGTCCCCCAGTACAAAGAGGGAATCACCCGGGGGAGCACTCTCAAGTACTCCCTGGAGTGAATCCAAAAAGGGTGGGTACTCTGAGCTGCGGTTTGGCGCGTGAGCGCAAACCACAGTCAGGACCCGTTCCCCCACCCGAAGGCGGAGGGAAGCTACCCTCTCGTCCACCGGGTTGAACTCCAACATGCAGGCTCTGAGCCGGGGGGCAACAAGAATTGCCACCCCAGCCCGTCGCCTCTCACTGCCGGCAACGCCAGAGTAGAAGAGAGTCCAGCCCCTCTCGAGAGAACTGGTTCCAGAGCCCTTGCTGTGCGTCGAAGTGAGTTCGACTATGTCTAGTCGGAACTTCTCCACCTCGCGCACTAGCTCAGGCTCCTTCCCCCCCAGCGAGGTGACGTTCCACGTCCCAAGAGCTAGCTTCTGTAGCCGAGGATCGGACCGCCAAGTGCCCTGCCTTCGGCTGCCGCCCAGCTCACATCGCACCCGACCTCTATGACCCCTGCTATGGGTGGTGAGCCCATTGGAGGGGTAACCCACGTTGCCTCTTCGGGCTGTGCCCGGCCGGGCCCCATGGGGACAGGCCCGGCCACCAGGCGCTCGCCATCGTGCTCCACCTCTGGGCCTGGCTCCAGAGGGGGGCCCCGGTGACCCGTGTCCGGGCGAGGGAAATCTGGGTCCATAGGTTTTATTTTTCATTGAGGTCACTGAGTTTATAATAATATACATTTAAAAAAAAAAAAAAAAAAGATAGATGTAATCATAGTAGTATTGACTAGATACGCTCCTGTACTTGGTATCATTACAGTGGATGTTAGGTGTAGATGCACCAATGGCGTTTGTTTACATTGTGATGCCGGTGAGCTACGGTGTGAAGTGAAACATGTTTAGCTATTCCTCGTCCTGTAGGGATGATACTTGTAAGAAACATACTTTATTTGTCGCCATGGAGGTGAGGATTAATTATTTACAAGTAGCTAAAACACTGCAGACTGCGGCTGGACGTTAGCCGCTAGCTAGCTAGCCATGTTTTAAAGCACCTCTTCCTGAGGGTGTTTCAGTGTTTTAACGTCACCTTTATCGTTAGTTTTTAAAGCCAAAATGCGTCCGTTCTCCCTTTTCTGTCTACACACTATGTCTGCTTGTAAGTACTCCGTGCTTGTGCGCTGCCGAACATGCTCCTCTGTTTCTAAAACCAGCATTGTCACGACGTGACGACGACGCGCCGTCATGCCTGTTACTTTTTAGAGGCGGTATAGTACCAAATATGATTCATTAGTATCGCGGTACTATACTAGTACCGGTGTACCGTGCAACCCTGGTCCAAAGTCAATGAGAAACAGTCCAAACTTACCACTTCACCTTGCAGCTGAATCTCTATATTTCCTGCAATGTCCTCGATTCTTCTTGTCACGCTTGGCCTGGCCAGCGGGACCTGCTGAAATACTTTTTTTTTCGGTTCATATTAGTGCTGCAGACTCCACCAAGCACTCTTTGACAAACTCTCCCCCTGAGTATGGCTTCCTTTTTCTTTTTTTTACTGATTTTGTGGGATATCACAAAGCTAATCTTGCTTGCTGCATCCCTGGATGTGTGAAGCCTGGTAAAAGAGCCTTTTTATAGCTTAACTAGAGAATCTTCCTATTTCCGCGCCCCTTTCAGCGTCAGTCAAGATTGTTGTATTGCTTGGATTCCGACACATCACTCCTTCTTCCCGGAAGTGAAAAGCAGTGGTGGTCAACCAAGCCAAGATGGCTGTTGTACAGCAAGCAGCGTACAAAAGAGGCTTAAATCTCCCTGCAAAATGCTGATACGTGCAATAAATCAAGCTGCGCAATGGAATAGATCCCCAAATTTGATCAAAAACAGATTTGTCGAGTTATATCAAGGATTATAGGTCAGTCGCGTTCCCAGACATATCGGACTACTGTGCTCCAGACGCCATTTCACCCGACAAAACAGAAAGTTGGAAAACATGAAGGTCTACAACTTCTTTGTGTGTGACTGGGTCAATGAAGATGATATCAAGACTCTCCTAGATAGTGGTTAGAGTGTCCGCCCTGAGATCGGTAGGTTGGAGTTCAAATCCCAGCCGAGTCATACCAAAGACTATAAAAATGGGACCCGTTTCCCTCCCTGCTTGGCACTCAGCATCAAGGGTTGGAGTTGGGGGTTAAATCACCAAAATGATTCCCGGGCGTGGCGCCGCTGCTGCCCACTGCTCCCCAAGGGGATGGGTCAAATGCAGAGGACAAATTTCACCACATCTAGTGTGTGTGTGACAATCATTGGTACTTTAATCTTTAATCTTAATAAATATGCATCGTTTTTGCTCGGGTAAGGTTGCATTTCATGATTTAACTTTGCGTCTACCGCCATGTTTGTTGCTGTTGTAGCCTGTTTTTCCTCGTCTTTATCAAAATATAACTATATACACTACCGTTCAAAAGTTTGGGGTCACCCAAACAATTTTGCGGAATAGCCTTCATTTCTAAGAACAAGAATGGACTGTCGAGTTTCAGAAGAAAGTTCTCTTTTTCTGGCCATTTTGAGCGTTTAATTGACCCCACAAATGTGATGCTCCAGAAACTCAATCTGCTCAAAGGAAGGTCAGTTTTGTAGCTTCTGTAACGAGCTAAACTGTTTTCAGATGTGTGAACATGATTGCACAAGGGTTTTCTAATCATCAATTAGCCTTCTGAGCCAATAAGCAAACACATTGTACCATTAGAACACTGGAGTGATAGTTGCTGGAAATGGGCCTCTATACACCAATATAGATATTGCACCAAAAACCAGACATTTGCAGCTAGAATATTCATTTACCACATTAGCAATGTATAGAGTGTATTTCTTTAAAGTTAAGACTAGTTTAAAGTTATCTTCATAGAAAAGTACAGTGCTTTTCCTTCAAAAATAAGGACATTTCAATGTGACCCCAAACTTTTGAACGGTAGTGTATGTCAACATTGTGTATGAGCTGAAAGCCTAATTTAAGATTGCTACCTTTGGTAAAAGCTGAACTCTGTTGGGTTTTGCTCCATTTGAGTTATTTTATTTAGACTCACCGAGTTGGTGCTTTTCGAAACACTCTTAGCAAACGTGTTTAAGAAAACTCTCTAATAACTAAAGTTCCTTGGGTGAATAATGTAAACTCACTACACCGGTATGTTTTAGCGCTTTCATGGCGAGTTTACTGACAGATAGAAGTAAGAACTTTACACTACTTTATATTAGAAATGGCAACAGCGGAGGATGAATGTCCCATAACAAGAAGATAAAGAAAAAGAAGAAGCTTATCGACTACGGACTACAAAGGTGGACGCGTGCAATTTTTCAGGATTTGTGCAGATCCCAAATACAGATCAGCAGGTACCAGAAGTTAAGAAAAGCTTCTTTTGCATAATATTGCGAAACAAAACGCCAGATAGTATGTCTTACCTTATACACACACCATAATAATACTCGTATGTTTAATGCGCCGACAATCCATCAAGCGGTGCATTTTCATAGCTTACCAAAGTCGTACTAAAACATGTTGATAGATTTTTGAGCGCTGTGTGTAATGTTCTATATTTTCAATGGAACATATAAAATGTTGGTGTTGTTTACTTGAGTCATATTGCCATCAACTATTCAGTGGCCTAGTGGTTACGGTGTCCGCCCTGAGATTGGTAGGTTGTGAGTTCAAACCCCGGCCAAAGACTATAAAAATGGGACCCGTTACCTCCCTGCTTGGCACTCAGCATCAAGGGTTGGAATTCGGGGGTTAAATCACCAAAAATGATTCCCGGGCGCGGCCACCGCTGCTGCTCACTGCTCCCCCCACCTCCCAGGGGGTGATCAAGGGTGATGGGTCAAATGCAGAGAATCATTTCGCCACACCTAGTGTGTGTGTGTGTGTGTGACAATCATTGGTACTTTAACTTTAACTTGATATTGCAGTCTACACGTATCTCTTATGTTTGACTGCCATCTACTGGTCACACTTATCATTTCACCGTGTACCAAATAAAATTGCTTCGAGGTCGGTAAGCAAAACCAGAATTAATCCGTACATTTTAAGTGCGCCTTATAGTCCGGAAAATACGGTATATATATTTGTGTCACTACTTCAGGGTAATTTTTATCAAAAAGTGGTCCGTATTTATCAACATATTGTAGCTTTGTTAACCTCTTGTCACGGCTTTGAAATGTGCCTTTCTTGTCAGTGCAAAGTAAGATTGAAAATAAAAGAATATCAGTATTCAACGTGGTTAGTACCACCAAATTGTTGGCAAATTTGTAGCCGAGACACACGACATCTCTATTAGATAAGAGTATAAAATAGTATAATGCTGGCAGGACACACACACACAAAAAAAAAAAAATCAACATTATTGACACTTTATTAAAACAAAAGTAGCACAATCAGCTCTTAGTATACAAAGTAGTACACAATAAAGTTTTGATGAAGTCTGTAGAAGAAGTTAATGTTTATCAGACACATATGGTGCCCGATGGAGTTTTAATTTATTATTGTAATAATCTTTTTTATTGTTGTTTTAGCCCCACGGTGATGCCTGAACATCAGGGTGCACACAAATAATTGCGTGTATGAAAATAAAGTGGACCTCTTGTTTTGTCATAGACCAGGGGTGTCCAAAGTGCGGCCCGGGGGCCATTTGCGGCCCACAGGTCATTTTTTAACGGCCCCACGGCACATTTTAAAAATACGATTGAAAAAAATTAAAAACATAAAAAGTGGTATAAAAGAGCAAACAGGTGAAATGTAACAAGAAAATGTTGCAATGTTTACTCTAATAACACAAAGCTGCCATGCAGGCTGTTTCGTTCTTTAAAAAATAATAATGAATCAAAATCAATGTTAGTATGAATTATTGACCTATTCTAGGCTCCAATTACGTCACATTAAATATTCCACTTTGAGGTATTTTTGGGGAAAATGTTGCATATTTTGTATTCGCTATATAAAAAACTGAGCTGATTTTTTTTTAAATAAGGGCCTAAAACGAACAAACAAAAAACATAAACAACAATAAAACGTATAATTGACGGATAGATCTGAAGTGGATCTCGAGATTATTGTGTTAAAAATAAACAGTAAAAAAAAATTAGAATTAATTTTTTAACACTTTTAATGAGTTGGACCCTTTTGAATCCCCAATAATTTTAGTGTGATTCGTTTTTAAGTGTCATTGCTCAAAAAATAATAATGAATTAAAATCAATGGTTTTATGAGTTATTGACCTTTTTAAGGCTCCAATTATTATATAATCTCAAATATTCCACTTAAAAATTGTATTGGATGAAAATATTGCATATTTTGTGTTTTTTCCAAAAAACTGGGTTTTCTTTGACAAAAAGAGCACACAACTTAAATCTTTATAAACGTTATATTGACCGATAGACCTAATGTTGATCTAGAGATTTAAAACATGAATAATAAAAAATAAAAATAATACTGAATAATGACACATTTTTAATATTTTTTTGACCAAAACCCTTTGGGGTCCCCGGGATCAAGCCTGAGTGGAGGCCTAAATGTATATTTTATTATACATATATTCAATTGGTTTTTTAAAATAAAAAATTTCAAAATGACCCTCGCTTGCTTTGATTTTTCAGTGTGCGGCCCTCAGTGGAAAAAGTTTGGACACCCCTGTCATAGACCAAAATTTGTAATTCAAGTGTGCATGAGTAACTATACGTGTTACCTAAGATGACCTTTTAATATGAGAGCAAAAATATATCTGATTTATGGGATTATTCTCTTCCTATTCAATGCATTGTTACCTCTGCCAAGCACTGATAAAGTGTGACGAATGCAATATAGAACAACTCCATTATAGACTGTCAGAAAAGGA
>NC_084731.1:20731011-20781011 GCF_033978785.1 Entelurus aequoreus | reverse complement strand
TTTGCCAGATATTTTAAATTGATTTGAATTCTTGTAAAACTCATGATATTTCGCGGGCCAAATTGAAGACGCCGGCGGGCCGTAGTTTGGACACCCCTGCTCTATGGTTTTCTGACATGCAATCGTGTCATGCAGTCATTCGGGTTGTAATCACAGAGCAAGGGGCAGGTGCAGCCATGGTCCAAAATCACTGGGGAGAAAAATATTTACACACACACACACACACACACACACACACACACACACACACACACACACACACACACATTCTTGTATGTCTTACCTTCTTGAGACCTGAGAAAAATGCCTACCTCTTTAGGACCACCCTTTCTAGATATATAAAGATTTGTATTTACAACATTAATAATATATACATACTATGCAAATATAAAAAAGCTTGTTGTGAAAAATTAGTTGGAATTTCACAAGAAAAAGGTCACAATTTCACAAAAAAAACTTTGAATTTTGGCAGTATTATAATCATCATCGGCATCGCAGTCTCGGAAGACCATTGATTTCCTGTGCATAATAAAAGTCATCATTTTACTCAACGCAAGTCAACATTTTACAAGAAAAACTGAACATTTGTGCAATATTATGATAAAAGTTGGACTTTTACTCAAAAACAGTCGCAAATTTACAAGAAAAGCTTAAAATTTGGCAATTTTATGAAAAGAGTCGTAATTTTACACGACAAAAGTCACAATTTTATAAGACAACTTTAAAACATTTGGGCGATATTATAATAATAATCTGAATTTTGCTCTGCAAAAATGATGACAAAAGTCACAATTTTACTCATAAAATGTCACAGTTTTACAAGAACAACTAAAAAGTTTGCAATATTGTGATAAAAGTCATAATTTTAGATGACAAATGTCACCATTTTGCACTAAAAAGTAATCATTTTTACATAAAAAATGAATAATTTTACGAGAAAATATTGCAATATTACAAAAACAGAAAAACTATGAGAAAATGTTCTCAATTTTATAAGAAAAAAGTCGACACGTGAGAAATGTATTTTTATTTTTTTTAACTTTTTCTTCATAATTAGTTTTTAATCTTCATTATTTTCTTCAAGTTATTACAGTATGTCTCTAATTACATATTTATTTTATTAAATTCATTTTGTCCAAAGGAGGCGCATTTCAATTTCTTGCACACACTTGTTATTTCATATGTTGACCACAGGGGGAACCAATGTGAAAAATCCCTCATTTTTGGGACCACCCTCATTTTGATAGATGTCACCAGCAGGGGTGCAAATGAGACATTCTCTATTAGATGCAATGTTATTGGGACAATGATTTATGTCATCACTTGTTCACACCTCCTCATATGGAAGATACTTTTCCTTCTTCATGTCTCAAGAAGGGTAGAAATACAAGAACACACACACACACACACACACACACACACTCTGCCTTCAAGTGTCTTCCATCCCCAAAGACATCTGCTTCGTCATCACACTGCTCACGCACTCCCGCCAAACCATCATTTTAAGACCCAAATGGTGAGGATCAGCTGGCTTTATCATCCCCTGCACAGTGGCTGCACACGTTTGCCGCTTTATGTATCGTGCCGCGCTGTAACAAATGGTCAATCAGGTGGGGGAGACCATGAAGGAAAAGGGCACCTCCCTGACCGCTGAGTGTAATTGCTACCCCTCTAACAAGTAGCGAGGTTTAATAAAGCCGTGCAGGGTAAACATGCTGCAGAATATGTATTACCATTTTTGAAAACTGCATTTGTTAGATCTGTTCTGCTCATTCCTAAGGCCTTGTGCAATATGTGTATCAGATGTTCACAATTGAATGGCAGTGGTCGGGTGTAAAAAAAAAAAAAAAAAAAAGACTATAAAAACAATCCATTTAAAACCGCAGTTATCTGTGACCATTCCATTTTTATAAGAGCTTCTCGTCTGGCAGCATTCCCTGGCTATGTGGTCGTTTGTATGCCGGGTCTGTCACAGAGATCTTTGGCTCGCCGAACACAAGACAGTTTTCAGTTACAATTTCACATTGTTTATTTTCATTCCCCTGAACATTGGTATGCATTGGAAAATCCAGAAGATGCAGGCGTTTGGTGCATTAAGGCTGTGGTCATAACTATGTATTTGTTGTTAAGGCGAATGTGCATTTCTGTTGGTTTACTCAAATTCTGATGTTTTTTTTAAAGGCCTACTGAAATGAATTTTTTTTTAATTTAAACGGGAATAGCAGATCCATTCTATGTGTCATACTTGATCATTTCGCGATATTGCCATATTTTTGCTGAAAGGATTTAGTAGAGAAAATCGACGATAAAGTTCGCAACTTTTGCTCGCTGATTAAAAAAAACCTTGCCCCTACCGGAAGTAGCGTGACGTCACAAGCGGTAGTGCTGCTCACAATTCCCCGTTGTTTACAATGGAGCGAGAGATATTCGGAGCGAGAAAGCGACGATTACCCCATTAGTTTGAGCGAGGATGAAAGATTCGTGGATGAGGAACGTTAGAGTGACGGACTAGAATGCAGTTCAAGAGATATCTTTTTTCGCTCTGACCGTAACTTAGGTACAAGCTGGCTCATTGGAATCCACACTCTCTCCTTTTTCTATTGTGGATCACGGATTTGTATTTTAAACCACCTCGGATACTATATCCTCTTGAAAATGAGAGTCGAGAAGGCGAAATGTACATTCACAGTGACTTTTATCTCCACGACAATACATCGACGAAGCTCTTTAGCATGAGCTAACGTGATAGCATCTGTCTCAAATGCAGATAGAAACAAAATAAATAAATCCCTGACTGGAAGGATAGACAGAAGATCAACAATACTACTATCAGGAGACACCGAACCAAACACTGGACATGTAAATACACGGTTAATGTGTATTCGACGCCTATCGAAGCCTAGTGTAACCTGTATGTTACTCTAATAAAGCACTGTACAAGTACTAAATAAAACAGTTAATGAGATGTCTGGGCTAGATCAGAAGAAACTAAATTCAGATCTAGGAAAGGAGAGTAATAAAGACTGAACACAGGTTTCAAGTTTAAATGGTACCAAATTATATTAAAGAATAATAAGAAAAATAAACAAACAACATCAACATGTAAATTCAAATGGACATTCACATATTCCACAAGTTGACAGAAACGTTCAATATTTACAACAAATGATGTACTTAATTCCATCCTTATTTTTCTACCAACGATGGTATAGGCGCAACACAATTCAGAGTTCATTTAAACGGCCCCGCAAAGTCCACGTTGTGGTGGCAGTGTCCAGAGGGGTTTTAGTGAAGGGACGGGGGAAAGGTGAATGTTCAGGAGGACCGTAATGAACACGTTGCGTTTTGGTTAAAAAAAGAAGGAAAACAGAGGGCGGCTGCTAAGGAGCCTCCTACCCGCCCGGGGCTCGGTTGGGTGGATTCAGTTCAGTTGGTTGGTTCGGTTCCAGGCATAAAACTTCAGACTCTAGTTCGGGTTCTAAGCTCGCCATCCAACCTGGCCTGTATAAAAGGGCAGGACCAGTCAAATTTCCAGTGTGCACACAAAAGAAAATACATTCAAATACTAAATACTAAATAATACAACTGTATTCAAATAGCAAAGTATATTCCTTAATATTGTACAATAAATTCATAAATCCAATTAGAATAAATAATATAATAATTGTTATTTAAAAATATTCATTTCTCTAAATGGTATCAAAATGTAAACACTGCATCCACAATTAGTGCTAGCAGACACAGTGGTTAACTGGACTGCTTCATAAAGTGCCTTGGATGCATAGCACTGATAACCATCAGCAAGTAAAACAAACCAAGGACAATCAGACAATTGTTTAACAGTGATAACATTTCATTCAATGTGTTACTATATTCAGAGAAACCGGCATATAAGTAGATGCTAACAGCTCCATTCAAAACGAATGCAGCGGCTAGGCTACGTAAAGCTACACAAATGCAACTCACCAATTCCGCAGATAAATCACACTCAAACACTCCCGCGGGACGACCCACGGCTCCGGTAGTCGGCTCCTACAGTTCGACATTATTACATGTCAGTTTAGAAGGCTTAGTCAATCATTAAAAGCGTAAAACCGAGTCACATACCTGCAGCAACCTCACACAGCGTGTCCCTCTCGCTCTCACCGGTAGCAGCCCACTTCCGGGTTTTATGCTATTCTGACAGCCGCGTTAGGTCACGTGACCGCGTGACGTAATGACGCACGCAAGGACAGCTTAGACGACGAATAAATAAATAAATAGAAAGGATATTTAATGGGGTTTTGTCACCCGGGTTACACTAGCAATGCTGTTGCTAACGACGCTAACTTAACAACAGGATCTCGTCAGAGCTATGGTAAAAACATTAGCACTCCGCCTACGCCAGCCAGCCCTTCTCTGCTCATCAACACCCGTGCTCACCTGCGTTCCAGCGATCGACGATGCGGTCGGCGGCCCGGAGACGTAGGAAGTCAAGGTGAGGTCGCCGCTAGCGCGTCTGCTATCCAACAAAGTCCTCCTGTTTGTGTTGCTGTAGTCCGCCGCTAATACACCGATCCCACCTACAACGTTCTTCTTTGCAGCCTCCATTGTTCATTAAACAAATTGCAAAAGATTCACCAACACAGATGTCCAGAATACTGTTGAATTTTGTCGAAGAAAACAGAGCTCTGTGTATTGTGTCCAATAGGGTCCAAACACTTCCGTGGACCTCGCGACGTCACGCGCATACGTCATCCTCCAAAGGCGTTTTGAGCCGTAAGTTCCCCGGGAAATTTAAAATTGCACTTTATAAGTTAATCCGGCCGTATTGGCATGTGTTGCAATGTTAAGATTTCATCATTGATATATAAACTATCAGACTGCGTGGTCGGTAGTAGTGGGTTTCAGTAGGCCTTTAAGCTACTGATTTTTTTTAAGTGAAACAATAAATATTTTAGATATTTGTGCGCAAGAAAACTAAAAGCCCTTATCAATCAATTAATCAATCTATCAATGTTTATTTATATAGCCCTAAATCACGAGTGTCTCAAAGGGCTGCACAAGCCACAACGACATCCTCGGTTCAAATCCCACATCAGGGCAAGGAAAAACTCAACCTAATGGGACAATGGAGAGGACCGCAGATGTGGGGGAACCTGTGTGTTTGAACCTGACAGTAATTTGTTGTGAGTTCATGCAATGTGTTGGTTTTGTTCCTTGGAACAAGGTGATGTTCATGCACGGTTCATTTTGTGCACCAGTAAAAAAAAAACATATAACTTTGTCTTGTATTTAACAAAAATATATATAATAATATTTTTCACTAAAGAAGGGTTTGGTGAATGCGCATTTGAAACTGGTGGGGTTCGGTACCTCCAACAAGGTTAAGAACCACTGGTACACTGAGATCGTTGTATTCCGGTGAAAAACAATTGTATTGATCCAATGGCAAATTACGTAGGTAAAGTTCAAAGGGAGCTCATTTTAAAGTGAACATAATTAACTTAGATTACCTAGTTATGATCTGAAATGATATTTAACCATGTTAAAAAAAATTGAATTAAGTGTGTTTCTTTGACATTAACCCTTTGCTTTGTATGTCGTACATATGCAGTTGTCAGTCTTCACATGGCGCCTACTTGCTGAATTCTCATGAATCATTCGTCTTCCGTTTTTATCTCAACAGATCTGGAATTTACCTGGATTTTCAACGAGTATCCGACTTTTGTGAAGCAGGACACTCGTCGCTTTATCTCGCAGGAGACGGGGAATCTATACATCGCTAAAGTCGAACCCTCGGACGTGGGCAACTACACCTGTGTCGTGACCCACCCCGTGACCAAGACTCGGGTCCAGGGCCCACCGACACCGCTGGTGCTCCGAACTGATGGTAAGCTCAGTTTCTTAAACACGTGTATGGCACAAGACAAACTCCGCTGACTTGTGCATGGGTCCATACTTGACAGCGTCTGGTTAAGGTAGGGGGCGCCGTATCGAGGGGAAAGGTTAGGACAATTCCAACGGTCCTGTAGGTTTGTGGTGACGACAGCTGCCCGAGGGGCATGTGTTTGTTTTTTTGTTCAACCCTGTGCTAATCTAATCAATCTATGGCCAAAAATGGGATGTGGAGGGGCGCTTTAGTGTTAATAGCTTCACCTTTATTGTTGGTTATTAAGCCAAAATACGTCCATTCTCCCGATGTTATCTCTCCGCTGTGTTAACCTGTAAGTACTCTGCTCGTTTTGTTCGCAATCACCCGGCCCTGACAATGGTGCGCCGTCATGTCCATTACATCAATCAATCAATGTTTATTTATATAGCCCTAAATCACAAGTGTCTCAAAGGGCTGCACAAGCCACAACGACATCCTCGGTTCAGATCTCACATAAGGGCAAGGAAAAACTCAACCCAGTGGGATGTCAATGAGAATGACAATGAAAAACCTTGGAGAGGACCGCAGATACCGCAGGACCTCTAGGGGAGACCGGATAGAATGGACGTCGAGTGGGTCTAGCATAATATTGTGAAAGTCCAGTCCATAGTGGATCTAACATAATAGTGAGAGTCCAGTCCATAGTGGATCCAACATAATAGTGAGAGTCCAGTCCATAGTGGATCTATCATAATAGTGAGAGTCCAGTCCATAGTGGATCTAACATAATAGTGAGAGTCCAGTCCATAGTGGATCTAACATAATAGTGAGAGTCCAGTCCATATCTGGGCCAGCAGGAGACCATCCCGAGCGGAGACAGGTCAGCAGCGCAGAGATGTCCCCAACCGATGCACAGGCGAGCGGTCCACCCCGGGTCCCGACTCTGGACAGCCAGCACTTCATCCATGGCCACCGGACCTGTGCCCCGCCCCATCCACAAGGGAGAGGGGGGCAGAGCAGAAAAGAAAAGAAACGGCAGATCAACTGGTCTAAAAAGGGGGTCTATTTAAAGGCTAGAGTATACAAATGAGTTTTAAGCTGGGATTTAAAAAAAAAGAAAGTACCAGCGTTTTTCAGAGGCAGTATAGTAGCGTTTTTAATTCATTAGTACCGTGGTACTTTATTAGTACCGGTACACCATACAACCCTCATACAGAGTTAATCCACTATAATATATAATTACCACCATTTTGTATTAACAAAAGTCTTCCCCTCATTCCAATACTGCACAAAGGTGTTTGGTTTCGACCTTCTTATTGGTCCAGCTTCCATATTCCTGTGTATACCCTATTAGAAGAAATACTAGTATAACTAACGGAGCAAGGACAGGAACTGTGCGGTTGGTCTTTACACTGCAAAAAGTCAGTGTTCAAAAACAAGAAAAAAAGATACAAAAATGAGGGGTATTTTATTTGAACTAAGCAAAATTATCTGCCAATAGAACAAGACAATTTGGCTTGTCAAGACTTTCCAAAACAAGTAAAATTAGCTAACCTCAATGAACCCTAAAATAAGTATATTCTCACTAATGACAAGTGCACTTTTCTTGGTAGTGTTTTGCTCAATATGTTGAAAAATGTTCTTAAATGAAGTAAATGCTAGTGCCATTATCTTGACATAATGATATGCGCTCGGCATTACATTTCTTGAAACCAGCAAACTTATACTAAAAACTAATTTATTGTTCTTAACGGAAAGGCAACAAGTTTTGTAGCCGCTCAGGCAAATCATATGGTCTAAAAATGCATTTTTCCATCGACAACATGACATCATCGCGCCAAGTGCGTGCTCTTTCAGTCAATTAGTGCGCATATATACAGCCCGGCCCCCGGCCAACATTTTTTTAATTGTAATTTTGAGGAATTTATCTGAATGTGCATGAACTATTTCTGTTCAAAATTGTTTGAAATGTTAAATGTTTAAATATCAACTGTCACTTTACTGTACTGTGCCAACTGTACTACTATATGAGTATGTGTTTTCTATTGTTTCATTGAAAATAAAACAGCAAAAGTCCATTTGGCTGTCATCTGTTTTAATTATGAGACACAATTGTGTCAAAGTCATAATTTTTTATTTCATGCTTGAAATAAGAAATGATTACTTTAAAAAAGTAGTTTTATACTTGTGAGTGTTGATGACACAGCTTTGCAACACTTGATATTCTAGTTCCAAGCATGTTTTACTCAATATAGGTCATCAAATCTCAGCAACAAGCTGTATTATCTTACTGAGATCATTTAGGACCAAAACCCTTAAAACAAGTAAAACACTCTAACATAAAATCTTATGTATGGCCGCCCAAAAATGTCCATAACACACCCAGCCGACTCCCACTGGGAGAGGGGGGATAAAAGTTGGAAAAGTCTGCAAAAGTCCCAAAAATGTTTAAAATACCTACCCAGGTTCGAGTCCCACAAGTCCCGCCGCCGGCTGGGATGCCCAAAATGTCCAAAACGCGCCCAGCCTAGTCCCACGGGAAGGCTGGGAGAAAAGTTAGAAAAGTCGGTAAAATGTTCAAAGTGCCACAAGTGCCACAAGTCTTAAGACTTTTGGCACTCCATGTGGGACTCGAACCTGGGTAGGTATTTAGAAAAATGTTGGGACTTTTGACGATTTTTCCAACTTTTATCCCCCCTCCCTGTGGGACTCGGCTGGGTGTGTTATGGACATTTTTTGCATCCCGGGACCTGTGGGACTGGAACCCTGGGAGGTATTTTGGACAAAATTGGGACTTTTGACCATTTTGGCCACCTTTTCCCCTCTTCTTCCCCGCCTTCCTGTGCACCATGTTTTGGACATTTGGACAAAAATAGTTTAAAGCATTTTTTACTCAATATAGGTCATCAAATCTCAGCAACAAGCTGTATTATCTCACTGAGATCATTTAGGACCAAAACCCTTAAAACAAGTAAAACACTCTAACATAAAATCTTATGTATGGCCGCCCAAAAATGTCCATAACACACCCAGCCGACTCCCACTGGGAGGGGGGGGGATAAAAGTTAGAAAATTCGGCAAAAGTCCCAAAAATGTTTAAAATACCTACCCAGGTTCGAGTCCCACAAGTCCCGCCGCCGGCTGGGATGCCCAAAATGTCCAAAACGCGCCCAGCCAAGTCCCACGGGAAGGCAGGGAGAAAAGTCGGTAAAATGTTAAAAAATCACACCCGGGTCCGAGTGCCACAAGTCTTAAGACTTTTGGCACTCCATGTGGGACTCGAACCTGGGTAGGTATTTAGAAAATTTTTGGGACTTTTGCCGATTTTTCCAACTTTTATCCCCCCTCCCTGTGGGACTTGGCTGGGTGTGTTATGGACATTTTTTTTTATCCCGGGACCTGTGGGACTGGAACCCTGGGAGATATTTTGGACAAAATTGGGACTTTTGACCATTTTGGCCACCTTTTCCCCTCTTCTTCCCCGCCTTCCTGTGCACCATGTTTTGGACATTTGGACAAAAATAGTTTAAAGCATTCTTTACTCAATATAGGTCATCAAATCTCAGCAACAAGCTGTATTATCTCACTGAGATCATTTAGGACCAAAACCCTTAAAACAAGTAAAACACTCTAACATAAAATCTTATGTATGGCCGCCCAAAAATGTCCATAACACACCCAGCCGACTCCCACTGGGAGGGGGGGGATAAAAGTTGGAAAAGTCTGCAAAAGTCCCAAAAATGTTTAAAATACCTACCCAGGTTCGAGTCCCACAAGTCCCGCCGCCGGCTGGGATGCCCAAAATGTCCAAAACGCGCCCAGCCAAGTCCCACGGGAAGGCTGGGAGAAAAGTGAGAAAAGTCGGTAAAATGTTCAAAAATCACACCCGGGTTCAAGTGCCACAAGTCTTAAGACTTTTGGCACTCCATGTGGGACTCGAACCTGGGTAGGTATTTAGAAAATTTTTGGGACTTTTGCCGATTTTTCCAACTTTTATCCCCCCTCCCTGTGGGACTCGGCTGGGTGTGTTATGGACATTTTTTGCATCCCGGGACTTGTGGGACTGGAACCCTGGGAGGTATTTTGGACAAAATTGGGACTTTTGACCATTTTGGCCACCTTTTCCCCTCGTCTTCCCCGCCTTCCTGTGCACCATGTTTTGGACATTTGGACAAAAATAGTTTAAAGCATTCTTTACTCAATATAGGTCATCAAATCTCAGCAACAAGCTGTAATATCTTACTGAGATCATTTAGGACCAAAACCCTTAAAACAAGTAAAACACTCTAACATAAAATCTTATGTATGGCCGCCCAAAAATGTCCATAACACACCCAGCCGACTCCCACTGGGAGGGGGGGGGGGGGGGGGGGGGGGGGGGTAAAAGTTGGAAAAGTCTGCAAAAGTCCCAAAAATGTTTAAAATACCTACCCAGGTTCAAGTCCCACAAGTCCCGCCGCCGGCTGGGATGCCCAAAATGTCCAAAACGCGCCCAGCCAAGTCCCACGGGAAGGCAGGGAGAAAAGTCGGTAAAATGTTAAAAAATCACACCCGGGTTCGAGTGCTACAAGTTTTAAGACTTGTGGCACTCCATGTGGGACTCGAACCTGGGTAGGTATTTTAAACATTTTTGGGACTTTTGTCGACTTTTCCAACTTTTATCCCCCCTCCCTGTGGGACTCGGCTGGGTGTGTTATGGACATTTTTTGCATCCCGGGACTTGTGGGACTGGAACCCTGGGAGGTATTTTGGACAAAATTGGGACTTTTGACCATTTTGGCCACCTTTTCCCCTCGTCTTCCCCGCCTTCCTGTGCACCATGTTTTGGACATTTGGACAAAAATAGTTTAAAGCATTTTTTACTCAATATAGGTCATCAAATCTCAGCAACAAGCTGTATTATCTTACTGAGATCATTTAGGACCAAAACCCTTAAAACAAGTAAAACACTCTAACATAAAATCTTATGTATGGCCGCCCAAAAATGTCCATAACACACCCAGCCGACTCCCACTGGGAGGGGGGGGGGGGATAAAAGTTGGAAAAGTCGGCAAAAGTCCCAAAAATGTTTAAAATACCTACCCAGGTTCGAGTCCCACAAGTCCCGCCGCCGGCTGGGATGCCCAAAATGTCCAAAACGCGCCGAGCCAAGTCCCACGGGAAGGCGGGGAGAAAAGTGAGAAAAGTCGGTAAAATGTTCAAAAATCACACCCGGGTTCAAGTGCCACAAGTCTTAAGACTTTTGGCACTCCATGTGGGACTCGAACCTGGGTAGGTATTTAGAAAATTTTTGGGACTTTTGCCGATTTTTCCAACTTTTATCCCCCCTCCCTGTGGGACTCGGCTGGGTGTGTTATGGACATTTTTTGCATCCCGGGACTTGTGGGACTGGAACCCTGGGAGGTATTTTGGACAAAATTGGGACTTTTGACCATTTTGGCCACCTTTTCCCCTCTTCTTCCCCGCCTTCCTGTGCACCATGTTTTGGACATTTGGACAAAAATAGTTTAAAGCATTTTTTACTCAATATAGGTCATCAAATCTCAGCAACAAGCTGTAATATCTTACTGAGATCATTTAGGACCAAAACCCTTAAAACAAGTAAAACACTCTAACATAAAATCTTATGTATGGCCGCCCAAAAATGTCCATAACACACCCAGCCGACTCCCCCTGGGAGGGGGGGGGGGGGGGGATAAAAGTTGGAAAAGTCGGCAAAAGTCCCAAAAATGTTTAAAATACCTACCCAGGTTCGAGTCCCACAAGTCCCGCCGCCGGCTGGGATGCCCAAAATGTCCAAAACGCGCCCAGCCAAGTCCCACGGGAAGGCAGGGAGAAAATTTGGTAAAATGTTAAAAAATCACACCCATGTGGGACTCGAACCTGGGTAGGTATTTTAAACATTTTTGGGACTTTTGTCGACTTTTCCAACTTTTATCCCCCCTCCCTGTGGGACTCGGCTGGGTGTGTTATGGACATTTTTTGCATCCCGGGACTTGTGGGACTGGAACCCTGGGAGGTATTTTGGACAAAATTGGGACTTTTGACCATTTTGGCCACCTTTTCCCCTCGTCTTCCCCGCCTTCCTGTGCACCATTGCTGGGTGTGTTTTGGACATTTGGACAAAAATAGTTTCAAGCATGTTTTACTCAATATAGGTCATCAAATCTCAGCAACAAGCTGTGATATCTTACTGAGATCATTTAGGACCAAAACCCTTAAAACAAGTAAAACACTCTAACATAAAATCTGCTTAGTGAGAAGAATTATCTTATCAGACAGAAAATAAGCAAATATCACCCTTATTTGAGACATTTCATCTTACTTAGAGTTCAGTTTTTGCAGTGTAGACATTTGAGGGGCTGGTGTGTGGGAGAGAGTCTATGTTGAAATGGAGAAAAAAAAGGGTTTCTCGAGTTCCTGCCCGCCGTTTTGTCTTCATACCGAGCTCGCGCCGGCCAGCGGTCATAGTGAAGATTGATGATCGGTAATGATGTCCATTTCTTAAGATCTTAGCGATCGACCCGAAGTTTGTGGTCAGCGTAGTGGGCACCCCTGATCTCGATCATCATTTGTCCCAGAGTAGTCAGTCGTTGGCTGTCATGAAGGCTGCTGTGATTAGTGGTAATTGTGGAAGGAAATAACAAACGTTGCAATGCGCTCTGTGAAATCAATGTGCAAAAAAAAAAATAAGAAAAAAGCTTAGAATTACCAAAATACTGTAATTATTACCGTATTTTTCGGACCATAGGGCGCACCGGATTAAAAGGAGCGGGTCTATTCAGGTATTTTTTCATACAAAAGGCACACCTGATAAGGCGCATTGAAGGGGTTATTTAAAATTTAAAACACTATCTTGTGGTCTACATCAGTGGTTCTCAACCTTTTTTCAGTGATGTACCCCCTGTGAACATTTTTTTAATTCAAGTACCCCCTAATCAGAGCAAAGCATTTTTGGTTGAAAAAAAAGATGAAGAAGTAAAATACAGCACTATGTCATCAGTTTCTGATTTGTTAAATTGTATAACAGTGCAAAATATTGCTCATTTGTAGTGGTCTTTCTTGAACTATTTGGAAAAAAAGATATACAAATAACTAAAAACTTGTTGAAAAATAAACAAGTGATTCAATTATAAATAAAGATTTCTACACATAGAAGTAATCATCAACTTAAAGTGCCCTCTTTGGGGATTGTAAGAGAGATCCACCTGGATTCATGAACTTAATTCGAAACATTTCTTCACAAAAAAATAAATCTTTAACATCAATATTTATGGAACATGTCCACAAAAAATCTAGCTGTCAACACTGAATATTGCATTGTTGCATTTCTTTTCACATTTCTTTTTGACCGACATTTTAGTGAGGGTCAAACCATCATGGCATGGGGGAAACTCTGGCTTTATGGTAATGAATGGAATAGCCTACTTGATTTGATGTTCAGTTTATGAACTTACATTCATATTTTGTTAAATTATTATTCAATAAATATATTTATAAAGGATTTTTGAATTGTTTCTATTTTTAGAATATTTTTTAAAAAGCTCAAGTACCCCTTGGCATACCTTCAAGTACCCCCAGGGGTACGCGTACCCCCATTTGAGAACCACTGGTCTACATAACATGTTATGGTGGTTCTTTGGTCAAAATGTTGCATAGATTATGTTTTACAGACCGTTTCCAAGTCGCTTTCTGAGCGTCGCTTCTGGATGCGCCGTTTTGTGGGCGGTCTTATTTACGTGGCTCACCTTCGGCGGCGTCTTCTCCCCGTCATCTTTGTAGTAGCGGTGTAGCGTGCAAGGACGGGAGTGGAAGAAGTGTCAAAAAGATGGCGCTAACTGTTTTAATGACTTTCAGACTTTACTTCAATCAATAATGGGGCGGCATCTCCTCATCCGTGTCTCACTAGTGCAACAACAACGCCCGGGAATGTGTCCCGTGAAAAACCATTCAACCGGAACCCTCTAATAACTCAAGTTCCTTGGGTGAATAATGTAAACTCACTACACCGGTATGTTTTAGCGCGTTCATAGCCAGATATAAGTTAGAACTTTACACTACTTTATATTAGAAATGGCAACAGCAGAGGGTGGATGTCCCATAACAAGAAGATAGAGAAAAAGAAGGAGCTTATCGACTACGGCATTGGCACAGACTACAGGGGCGGAAGTGTGCAAATTTTCAGGACTTATGCAGATCTCAAATACACATCAGCAGGTACCAGAAGGTAAGAAAAGTTGGTTTTGCATAATATTTTGAAACAAAACGCCAGATAATATGTCTGCTAATGGATGCCATTTTGTGGTCCTTATACACACACCATAGTAATACTTGTATCTCTGACTACGGTAGCCGTAATGGGCCGACAGTCCATCAAACGGTGCGGCTTCAAAGTCGTACTAAAACATTTTGACAGATTTTTGAGTGCCGTGTGTAATGTTCTTTATTTTCAATGGAACATTTAAAGTTTTGATGTTTACTGGCGTCATATTGCAGTCTACACCTATCTCTTATGTGTGACTACAATCTACTGGTCACACGTATCATGACACCATGTACTAAATAAAATTGCTTCGAGGTCGGTAAGCACAACCAGAATTAATCTGTACATTAGGCGCACCAGCATACTGTCGATTTTTGAGAAAATGAAAGGATTTTAAGTGCGCCCTATAGTCCGAAAAATATGGTATACTTATCTCATATTATTTGCAAACAGTCTCAAAATATGATGCCAAAGATTGCACTGTGTTAATCGGATAAAGCAAATGGTAGATGTATTACAGTCTGTCCACATGCAGTTTTGTTTAGAAATTATATAATTATCATATTAGGCATTGATGTTTATTTTGGAGCCATTCCTCAATAACTGCCGATTTCAAGAATCCAGACAGTTGTGATTTTAACACAAGGACGACTGCCTCCAAATTCACCTCAAATCAAAAGCTTGACAGCTGAAACGAGTGTTCTGGTTTTTGAACAGATAAAGGAAGCTGACATTAAGCTTCTGGGATAGCCCTCCCAAAGGACATGCTTTAAAAACCGGGTCAGTGCCTGCAAACCAGCCAATTTAGATGAACGCTGCCAATTCTGCCAATAAGAGTGGTCAAATATCCGGCCAGAATTATGCCAGAAGCTTGATGTCGGATACAAAAAGTGTACGGTTAAAGACTAGATCAGACCGATCGTTAGGCCTTTGAGCATGAACTGATGAAGCCTGCTCAGACGAGCGGCAAACCATCTTCTCAGACAAACTGAAGACCACGGTTACAATCAATTGAATGCCCTGAGATTACAGTGATCTGGATGTATGTGAAAATCCATAGACAATCACACGTATGGTTTGAAGTGAAATTAGATAACATTACCATTGATATCAGTGGAGTTTTAGCCCCGTTGTTTGATTCTTATCCTGTGTAAATCAGAATTTCCTTAAAAATCCCTGGTTCAAATAAATAATTAAAGGCCTACTGAAATGAAATTGTTTTATTTAAACGGGGATAGCAGATCTATTCTATGTGTCATACTTGATAATTTCGCGATATTGCCATATTTTTGCTGAAAGGATTTAGCAGAGAACAACGACGATAAAGATCGCAACTTTTGGTATCTGACAAAAAAAAAGCCTTGCCCCTACCGGAAGTAGCGTGACGTAGTCAGTTGAACATTTCCGCAAAGTTCCCTATTGTTTACAGTGATGGCGGCCAGAAGTGAGAGCGATTCGGACCGAGAAAGCGACGATTTCCCCATTAATTTGAGCGAGGATGAAAGATTTGTGGATGAGGAAAGTGCAAGTGAAGGACTAGTGTGGAATGGAAGCGATTCAGATAGGGAAGATGCTGTGAGAGGCGGGTGGGACCTGATATTCAGCTGGGAATGACTACAACAGTAAATAAACACAAGACATATATATACTCTATTAGCCACAACACAACCAGGCTTATATTTAATATGCCACAAATTAATCCCGCTAGGTGTTTGTTATGCTAGCTCCTAGCTCCCGTCCATATAACCCGCCAATACAATTCAAACACCTGCACAACACACACAATCACTCAGCCCAAAGGACCGTTCACCTAACCCAAGGTTCATAAAGCTTATATATTTACCCAAAGTTACGTACGTGACACGCACGTACGGGCAAGCGATCAAATGTTTGGAAGCGCAGCTGCGTACTCACGGTACCGCGTCTGCGTCTGTGTATCCAAATCAAAGTAATCCTGGTAAGAGTCTGTGTTGTCCCAGTTCTCTACAGGCATCTGTGTATCGAAGTCAAAGTCCTCCTGGTAAGAGTCTCTGTTGTCCGAGTTCTTCGATCTTGACTGCATCTTTCGGGAATGTAAACAATGAAACACCGGCTGTGTTGTGTTGCTGACTTCCCTCGTAAAATACTCCGCTTCGCACCGACAACTTTCTTCTTTGCTTGCTCAGCTTCTTTCTCCATAATGCAATGAACAAATTGCAACAGATTCACCAACACAGATGTCCAGAATCATGTGGAATTATGAAATGAAAACAGAGCTATTTTGTGTTGGCTTCAATGGGCTACCGATACTCCTGTTTCACTGGCTACGTCACGCGCATACGTCATCATCCAAAGGCGTTTCCAACCGGAAGTTTAGCGGGAAATTTAAAATTGCACTTTATAAGTTAACCCGGCCGTATTGGCATGTGTTGCAATGTTAAGATTTCATCATTGATATATAAACTATCAGACTGCGTGGTCGGTAGTAGTGGGTTTCAGTAGGCCTTTAAGGGCCACAATCAATAGGACACTCCCAATGATGAGTGTGTGCACTGTAAGCTGCCGACCACAACTTTAATGGTGGCGGACCTAATTTAAAACACTAATGTCGTCAGTTGGGACACATCAAAGCACTGAACCATAGTGGCTCGCTTTGATTTTTGTTGATCCAATCAAAATAGTGGACTCTCATGCATGTTATTATACCATGCCATGTAAAATAGGATCATGTATGACCCAAATACTCACTCGGATCACCAGCTTAGAAACATCCTCCAAATTAGTTTATGGGATCAAACAATAATTCCAAACCCCTTAGAAATACTTCATGATATTAATTTTGCAAATTGGACACATTTAGCGGCATAAGCAAATGCCGAAGTGCTAATGTACTTGATTAAGGGGTTTGCACAGGACTGAATGAATGCAAAGTGAATTGTATTAAAATGGAGTGCTTCGGTATAAAATAATTGGTTTGGAATCACTGTGTGTGTGTGTGTGTGTGTGTGTGTGTGTGTGTGTGTGTGTGTGTGTGTGTGTGTGTGTGTGTGTGTGTGTGTGTGTGTGTGTGTGTGTGTGTGTGTGTGTGTGTGTGTGTGTGTGTGTGTGTGTGTGTGTGTGTGTGTGTGTGTGTGTGTGTGTGTGTGTGTGTGTGTGTGTGTGTTACGGACCTTAACGCAGAATGTTGTTCATCAAAACAACACAAACATAGCAATTCAGTAACTGTGTTGAATAGAGAATTTGCATTTTTAAAGTTTGGTAAAGTCATTTTTTAGCAATGTAAGATTAAAAAAATGCCTAAACAATAAACAGTTTTGCTTTTGAGATTATAATGATTTTTTTAAATTGAAACATAAAAAAATACAAACCGCTGGCAGATAATTATCCCATCCAGTGGTTCTCAAACGCACTGCCACCTCAGAAAACACTTGGCTCTCCTTTCGATGATCTTATCTTATCTTAAATACCACCATTTAGACCAACATTCAACTACAGCAGCGTGGTAGGCCTAAGTATTCATTAAAAACAAGGCAGAGGTTTTATTTAACAAGCATATGTAATATTTTTGGCCAGTGTAACGTTACACACACACATCATCAACAATGATACTCCGTATACAGTGCGTATTTACAAACTTAATAATAATAATAATAATAATAGATTTTATTTGTAAAAAGCACTTTACATTGAGTAAACAACCTCAAAGTGCTACAGTGTATTAAAAAAAACAAAAATAAAAACTAGAACAGCCAAATAGCTAAAACTAGTATGCATATATCTAAAAAAAAATAAAGAAAGTTTTTTAAGCCTTTTTTAAAAGCATCCACAGTCTGTGGTGCCCTCAGGTGGTCAGGGAGAGCCTTCCACAGACTGGGAGCGGCGGAGCAGAAAGCCTGGTCTCCCATTGTTCGTAGCTTTGTCCTCGGCGGTTGGAGGAGGTTAGCCTGTCCGGAGCGGAGGTGTCGTGTGGAGGATTTGGGGGTGAGTAGTTCTTTGAGGTAGAGGGGGGCATTACCATGGAGGCACTGGTGGGTTAGCAGGGAGACTTTGTATTCAATCCTGAGTGGAACAGGAAGCCAGTGAAGGGATTTGAGAGTTGGTTGTGATATGGTCATATTTCCGCATTCTCGTCAGGATCCTAGCAGCACTATTCTGTATGCATTCCAAATTCAAAAAAATCCCGTAAAGCACATGAATTTGTACATTTTACAGTCTGTTTTAAAGTTATTTTACAACTTCTTTGGCGTACCACCAGGTGGAGCCCGTGTAATTTGAGAATCCCTGCTTCAATCAACACAATTCTCGAATAAATACAGATATTACATTTTAAAGCATTTATCGGCCGATAATATCGGCAGTCCGATATTATCGGACATCTCTAATTGTTATTTCTGTGTTATTCCTATCGACCTCATTAACTGGTTCTTTGCTGTCATTTTTGGTATCATATTTGTACGTATGTTTTTATTGTTGTAGTTTCTCTGTCTTATCCGCCTCTTCTCGCCGCAATTTCCCCACAGTCTTGTTTTCTTCTCGGCCCAGCTGCGCCAAACATCAAATACATCCGTTTAATCAATTCAAATACAAAAATAAGGCAACGAGAGAAACATCCCACACTTCTCGTTTGTAAAGCAATTCTGTATCGCAGATATGGGCATCTACATCAACAATATGATTTGCCTGAGTGGCTCGAAAGGACATATTAAATGAATAAATAAATAATAAAGCATGCATTTAACTGCTAAAGGCTATGCTATGAGACGATTACCTGCCCACGTCCACCTGTCTCCTTAAACATGTGTGATGGTGTGGTGTGTTGCATGCCAATGTGAGACAGATGTGATAAGAATCTGAATTAGCTCTAATTATAGTCACCCTGGGACCATAATGCAGTACAGAAGATGTGGAATTGTGCAAAGGGCGGACTATCGTGAGCCAGAATGTGTTGGCGTTAGAACAATTTGAATGGGTTGAGACCGTGTGGGGGAAATTCCACTCATTTCAAACAACTTTAAGCTGGAATATGTTGGATTCTGGGGAGTATAGCTAGCCACAATGACTGGAACAGGTTACATGTTTGGAAGTTGGAAAAATTGTAATTAGGGATGCCGATAAATGCTTTAAAATGTAATATCGGAAATTATTGGTATCGGTTTCAAAAAGTCAAATGTATGACTTTTTAAAACGCCGCTGTGTACACGGACGTAGGGAGAAGTACAGAGCGCCAATAAACCTTAAAGGCACTGCCAGTCACATAATATCTACGGCTTTTCACACACACAAGTGAATGAAAATCATACTTGGTCAACAGCCATACAGGTCACACTGAGGGTGGACGTATAAACAACTTTAACACTGTTACAAATATGCGCCACACTGTGAACCCACACCAAACAAGAATGACAAACACATTTCGGGAGAACATCCGCACCGTAACACAACATAAACACAACAGAACAAATACCCAGAACCCCTTGCAGCACTAACTCTTCCGGGACGCTACAATATACATCCCTCACTACCCCCTACTTGCCCACCTCAACCTCCTCATGCTCTCTCAGATAGGGAGAGCATGTCCCAAATTCCAAGCTGCTGTTTTAAGGCAAGTTAAAAAAAAATAATGCACTTTGTGACTTCAATAATAAATATGGCAGTGCCATGTTGGCATTTTTTTTCCATAACTTGAGTTGATTTATTTTGGAAAACCTTGTTACATTGTTTATTGCATCCAGCGGGGCATCACAACAAAATTAGGCATAATAATGTGTTAATTCCACGACTGTATATATCGGTATCGGTTGATATCGGAATCGGTAATTAAGAGTTGGACAATATCGGAATATCGGCAAAAAAGCCATTATCGGACATCTCTAATTATAATCAGTTAAAAAATGCTGAACGAGCAAGAATTCTCAGGATCGATGCAAATTTGTGTACCGTATTTTTCGGACTATAGGGCACATTTAAAAATCGTTTCATTTTCTCAAAAATCGACAGTGCGCCTTCTAACTTGGTGCGCCTTCTAACTTGGTGCGCCTAACGTGGCAGTGCCATGTTGGCATTTTTTTTCCATAACTTGAGTTGATTTATTTTGGAAAACCTTGTTACATTGTTTATTGCATCCAGCGGGGCATCACAACAAAATTAGGCATAATAATGTGTTAATTCCACGACTGTATATATCGGTATCGGTTGATATCGGAATCGGTAATTAAGAGTTGGACAATATCGGAATATCGGCAAAAAAGCCATTATCGGACATCTCTAATTATAATCAGTTAAAAAATGCTGAACGAGTAAGAATTCTCAGGATCGATGCAAATTTGTGTACCGTATTTTTCGGACTATAGGGCACATTTAAAAATCGTTTCATTTTCTCAAAAATCGACAGTGCGCCTTCTAACTCGGTGCGCCTAACGTACGGAATAATTCTGGTTGTGCTTACCGACCTCGAAGCAATTTTATTTGGTACATGGTGTAGTGATAAGTGTGACCAGTAGATGGTAGAGATACGTCCATCCATCTATCCATTTTCTACCGCTTGTCCCTTTTTGGGGTCGCGGGAGGTGCTGGAGCCTACCTCAGCTGCATCCGAGTGGAAGGCGGGGTACACCCTGGACAAGCCGCCACCTCATCGCAGGGCCTAAGAGATACGTGTAGACTGCAAATACAATGATTTGCAAATCCTTTTCAACTTATATTCAATTGAATAGACTGCAAAGACAAGATATTTAATGTTCAAACTGAGAAACTTAATTTATTTTTCAAATGATCATTAACTTCCATCTCAGATGAGCTCGGGCCCAGCAAAGCCGGCGGCGTTTCTGGGTGTTGTTTGTAAATGGCTTTTCGATTTGCATTGCTGTTTTTTTTTAATGCGGTTGCTTATTTGGGTTTGCTTTTCTGTCCCTAAAATGAAGCAAAATACGATTGTGGCGGCACATACCGATAGTTTGTCCTTTTCTACACGTTTCCTTTTTTCAAATTTTTTTGTTTTTTTTTTACGTTTCCAAGTTATCGCGCCCCCAGTCGACTTGGCTGGCCCCCTAGCGCACCCATGCAAAATGACGCATTTGCAACTACGAGTGATAATTAGTGGCAGTAAGTGGGGGAAAATGCCATTTAAAATACATATGTACAGTATATAGTAATATGGGAAATAGAAATATTTAAAAAAAAGAATTGGATCCGACCTTAGCTGGAAAATGTTTTGAGGGGTGACTCGCTGATTGAGTGTAAGACAACCTGCTCATCATGCTAATACTAAAAAAGCCCCTTGAGATAAGACAAATTAACGAGCTAAAAATAGTCATTTACATATCTTGCCACGCATTAATCAGTGATGTTGATCAGCTTGGTGAACTTACTATGTCTCCTTCAACAAACACCGATGTCAAAAAAAAACATTACTTACTGCATAAATTAATCATGCGATGCAAAAAAGAGATAATTAGATTGTGTTGACTGTGTATACTGTCTCTTTGCAATATATAAGTCAATGTGCAAAATGCACTATTTTATTTGGATTGCAGTTTAAAAATTATTGCATTCAATAATTTATGTTATTCAACATTTGCATGTTGTGCTTAGTATAATAACGTTGCAGTTTTTAACGTATGCACAGTAGAGGTGGGAATGTTTGGGCACCTCACGATTACGATTCAGGAGCTACGATTCGATTAAAAATCGATTATTGATGCATCTTAAATTTATGTATATTGATGCAGTTTAACATTTCTTTTTGTTTCACTAAAAAAGCATTTATCTATATAGCGTATATGAAAAAAAGATCAAAAATAGACCATTCATCGGCAGTGCACCTTATAATCCGGTGCGCCCTATGGTCTGGAAAATACGGTATATAAGACTTAAAAATTTTTGCGGCTCCAGACAGATTTTTGTTTTGTATTTTTGGTCCAATATGGCTCTTTTAACATTTTGGGTTGCCGATCCCTGGCCGAAAGTTTATGTGTTAAATAAATAATAATCTTTGTGATTAGAGAGAAGAATAGAATAGAAAGTACTTTATTGATCCCTGGGGGAAATTCAGCACCACAGTTCACTCACAATAAACAATAAACACTTAGTGTTTGTGTATAACAATATAAATACAGTCTATTATACAGCATTATTCACATGTGAATAAATGAATACAGTCTATTATACAGCATTATTTACATGTGAATAATATAAATACAGTATTATACGGCATAATTCACATGTGAATAATATAAATACAGTCTATTACAGGGCATAATCACATGTGAATAATTTAAATAAAGTCTATTATACAGCATTATTCACATGTGAATAATATAAATACAGTCTTTTATACAGTATTTTCCACATGTGAATAATATTAATACAGTCCATTATACAGCATTATTCACATGTGAATAATATAAATACAGTATATTATACAGCATAATTCACATGTGAATAATATAAATACAGTCTATTATACAGCATTATTCACATGTGAATAATATAAATACAGTCTATTATACAACATTATTTACATGTGAATAATATAAATACAGTCTTTTATACAGCATTTTCCACATGTGAATAATATTAACACAGTCTATTATACAGCATAAGTCACATGTGAATAATATAAATACAGTCTATTATACAGCATTATTCACATGTGAATAATATAAATACAGTCTATTATACAGCATTATTCACATGTGAATAATATAAATACTGTCTATTATACAGCATTATTTACATGTGAATAATATAAATACAGTCTTTTATACAGCATTTTCCACATGTGAATAATATTAATACAGTCTATTATACAGCATAAGTCACATGTGAATAATATAAATACAGTCTATTATACGGCATTATTCACATGTGAATAATATAAATACAGTCTATTATACAGCATTATTCACATGTGAATAATATAAATACAGGCTATTATACAGCATTATTCACATGTGAATAATATAAATACAGTCTATTATACAGCATTATTCACATGTGAATACTATAAATACAGTCTATTATACAGCATAATTCACATGTGAATAATATAAATACAGTCTTTTATACAGCATTTTCCACATGTAAATAATATTAATACAGTCTATTATACAGCATAAGTCACATGTGAATAATATAAATACAGTCTATTATACGGCATTATTCACATGTGAATAATATAAATACAGGCTATTATACAGCATTATTCACATGTGAATAATATAAATACAGTCTATTATACAGCATTATTCACATGTGAATACTATAAATACAGTCTATTATACAGCATTATTCACATGTGAATACTATAAATACAGTCTATTATACAGCATTATTCACATGTGAATAATATAAATACGGTCTATTATACATTTAAGTACAGTCAAAAAGGAACATATGCATTATACAGTCTGATGGCTGTCGGAATGAAGGACTTTTTGTGTCGTTCCGTGTTGCATTTTGGGAGTCTGAGCCTTCCACTGAACGTGCTCATCATTCTTTCCGCCACATTAACACATTATTTCATATCACTTGACAGGGTTGTAAAGTGCATGTAGGTTAGATTAGTATTGAATACAATTAAAATGAAGAGTAGGATTACTAGTTCAGTGATAATATTTGAGTGGGCCCCGGGCCCCTGAAGTCAAAATGGTGAAGATTGTCTTGATTTAGGTGACTCTGTTTAGCACACACGTGGTGGGTTTCCTGTTGGTTGTTTTCTTAGAAGCACACTGAAAGAAACCTTAACTGAGATTGGTCGTCTTTTCCCGCCCGAGAGGGATCATTTAATCAAGCGGAGATGCTTTGTGGACACACTGACAGCACCTTTTTGGATTTAGTGGGAACAAATCTTTGGTTCAGAAGAGTTGACATTATCTCTAAATTGTCAAGGTTGTGTCTCATATCCGCTGACTCTTTTTTTTTCCGAGAAAATGATTTTGTGACAGAGGCATGAGAAAATTCCTCTGGTACTGTTCCCCTAGCATTCAAAAAAGCGGTTATTCATCCTCTACTCAAAAGACCTAACCTCGATCCTGACCTCATGGTAAACTACCGACCGGTGTCCCACCTTCCGTTTATCTCGAAAATCCTCGAAAAAATTATCGCACAGCAGCTAAATGAACACTTAGCGTCTAACAATCTCTGTGAACCTTTTCAATCCGGTTTCAGGGTAAATCACTCTACGGCAGTGGTTCTCAAACTTTTTTTGTCATCCCCCACTTTGGACAAGGGGGAGTTTTCAAGCCCCACCTGCCCACATCGCCCCAACAGAACGCTAATGCCAAGCTTAACATTTTCAAATTTATCGAACATCAAGTAACATCAAGTTTTATACATTCAAACTCAATAACATAAAATAAAATCAAGTTCAATAATAAATAAAATAAGTGTGCAGCTGTGGTATAACTTGCATCAAGTTCAATATCAAATAAAATAACTTGCATCAATTCAATAATAAATAAAACAAAAGTGTTATAACTTGCATCAAGTTCAATAATAAATCAAATAAAGTGTTATAACTTGCATCAAGTTCAATAATAAATCAAATAAAAGTGTTATAACTTGCATCAAGTTCAATAATAAATCAAATAAAAGTGTTATAACTTGCATCAAGTTCAATAATAAATCAAATAACTTGCATCAAGTTCAATAATAAATAAAACAAAAGTGTTATAACTTGCATCAAGTTCAATAATAAATACAACAAAAGTGTTATAACTTGCATCAAGTTCAATAATAAATCAAAACAAGTGTCATAACTTGCATCAAGTTCAATAATAAATCAAATAAAAGTGTTATAACTTGCATCAAGTTCAATAATAAATAAAACAAAAGTGTTATAACTTGCATCAAGTTCAATAATAAATCAAAAAAAGTGTTATAACTCGCATCAAGTTCAATAATAAATCAAAAAAAGTGTTATAACTTGCATCAAGTTCAATAATAAATCAAATAAAAGTGTTATGACTTGCATCAAGTTCAATAATAAATCAAATAAAAGTGTTATAACTTGCATCAAGTTCAATAATAAATCAAATAACTTGCATCAAGTTCAATAATAAATGAAAATAAAAGTGCCACTTTGCAATCTTTGCCAAAAAAAAGGAGGACAGGGCAAGTGAACATGAGTTTTACAGTACTCCAGCATTAGTGGCTGCAATGAGCCTGTTTTGCACTGCACAGCTTTTCAAATCGGGGTTGCAGGCTTGACACTGCCACTGTTAAAACCTCATTGAATTTGGGGCTGAGCTGCCTTGACGCGAGTGTTTCCCGGTGAATGACACATTGTGTCCAATGCGCATTTGGCGCAACCCTCTTTATTAGAGCCTGCAGCCCGTTTCTTGACTTTGCCATGCGCGCCATCAGAGCAAAAGCCCACACAGTTTTCCCATTTAAGGTCGTGTTCTTTGAGGAAACTGTCCATTATCTCGAACAGCTCATCAGCAGTGGCTCTATTTTTTATGTATTTGCAAAACAGCAAATCCTCGCACAGTGACTCGCCATTCACAAAGCTTCCGCTTAGCCCCGCCCCCATTAGTTACTGTTGCTGTCTGTCAAACTTTCGCTCCTACCTAGAAATGTAAAGCATACAGGAAAAATAAGTAATTTACATTTATCTATATAGTGGATTTCACAGACAGAATCACAAAGTGATTTCCAGTGTGTATAGAAAATGAAAGCATAGTAAAAAAAAAAATCAAAGAATATAATAATAAAAAAATTTAAAAAATCTAAGTGAAATTTCCTCCCGTTCCTCGCGCCCCACCTGTCATGTCTCTATTCCCCAACAGTGGGGCGCGTCCCACACTTTGAGAAAAATGACTAATGATCTATTGCTAACGATGGATTCTGATGCGTCATCTATGTTGCTGCTTCTTGATCTTAGCGCCGCTTTCGATACTGTTGATCATAATATTTTATTAGAGCGTATCAAAACGCGTATTGGGATGTCAGACTTAGCCTTGTCTTGGTTTAACTCTTATCTTACTGACAGGATGCAGTGTGTCTCCCATAACAATGTGACCTTGGACTATGTTAAGGTAACGTGCGGAGTTCCCCAGGGTTCGGTTCTTGGCCCTGCACTCTTTAGTATTTACATGCTGCCGCTAGGTGACATCATACGCAAATACGGTGTTAGCTTTCACTGTTATGCTGATGACACCCAACTCTACATGCCCCTAAAGCTGACCAACACGCCGGATTGTAGTCAGCTGGAGGCGTGTCTTAATGAAATTAAACAATGGATGTCCGCTAACTTTTTGCAACTCAACGCTAAGAAAACGGAAATGCTGATTATCGGTCCTGCTCAACACCGACATCTATTTAATAATACCACCTTAACATTTGACAACCAAACAATTAAACAAGGCGACTCGGTAAAGAATCTGGGTATTATCTTCGACCCAACTCTCTCGTTTGAGTCACACATTAAAAGTGTTACTAAAACGGCCTTCTTTCATCTACCTAATATCGCTAAAATCCGTTCCACTTTGTCCACAAACGATGCTGAGATCATTATTCATGCGTTCGTTACATCTCGTCTCGATTACTGTAACGTTTTATTTTCGGGCCTCCCTATGTCTAGCATTAAAAGATTACAGATGGTACAAAATGCGGCTGCTAGACTTTTGACAAAAACAAGAAAGTTTGATCATATTACGCCTATACTGGCTCACTTGCACTGGCTTCCTGTGCACTTAAGATGCGACTTTAAGGTTTTACTACTTACGTATAAAATACTACACGGTCAAGCTCCTGCCTATCTTGCCGATTGTATTGTACCATATGTCCCGGCAAGAAATCTGCGTTCAAAGAACTCCGGCTTATTAGTGATTCCCAGAGCCCAAAAAAAGTCTGTGGGCTATAGAGCGTTTTCTATTCGGGCTCCAATACTATGGAATGCCCTCCCGGTAAAAGTTAGAGATGCTACCTCAGTAGAAGCATTTAAGTCTCATCTTAAAACTAATTTGTATACTCTAGCCTTTAAATAGACTCCCTTTTTAGACCAGTTGATCTGCCGTTTCTTTTCTTTTCTTTTCTACTCTGCTCCCAACCCGGGCTGGACCGCTAGCCTGTTCATCGGATGGGGACATCTCTACGCTGCTGACCCGTCTCCACTCGGGATGGTTCCTGCTGGCCCCACCATGGACTGGACTTTCGCTGATGTGTTGGACTTTCACAATATTATGTCAGACCCACTCGACATCCATTGCTTTCGGTCTCCCCTAGAGGGGGGGGGGGGGGGGGGGTTTACCCACATATGCGGTCCTCTCCAAGGTTTCTCATAGTCATTCACATTGACGTCCCACTGGGGTGAGTTTTCCTTGCCCGTATGTGGGCTCTGTACCGAGGATGTCGTTGTGGCTTGTACAGCCCTTTGAGACACTTGTGATTTAGGGCTATATAAATAAACATTGATTGATTGATTGATTGAAAATTGGGAGGCTTTTGAAAGGGTTTCTCACGTGTTGTCTAGCAACAGTACGGAGATCGCGGCTCGCCCGTAGCTATGTTGTCGTCCGCTTGGTCTTTTTTTTCTCTCCCTACTACGCCTTGAAGTTATTAAATGTGGTGTACAAATGAAAAGGTTCTCAACCGGCTCAAATACTGATTTGCATTTCCCTCCCCCGCAGGTGTGATGGGCGAGTACGAGCCAAAGATTGAAGTTCAGTTTCCCGAGGTCGTTCACGTTGCCAAAGGGTCCACTGTGAAGCTGGAATGCTTCGCGCTTGGAAAGTAAGGCAACACTTGCATCAGGCTCGGCACACTCACTTGCATATAAAAGGGACAGATATTACTAGAAAGGAAATGTTTTCTCAGGCACCCTCGGCGCTCCCTTTTTTCTCTCCCCCTATGTTAAGCTGAAGTCCTCATGCGTTTCCAGCCAAGACAAGGACTGGCATGGGAATGTTTTTAAAAAAAACATGCAGAAATTACAAATAAGTTATATTTTAAAAAGCATTTCGTAAAACCTGAACTGGTAGTGTCAGGTTCAAACACTGATGACATCTATTAAACAAGACAAGAGGCAAAGAATTAAACAGAGACAGAATTCAATATTGAGGAGAGTCGTCTGTACACTGTACCCTTATACAGTATCTCTGCACGCTCTGCCAAAAGATTGCACGCCTCCTTCTTTTAGCCACCGCTGTTTCCAAAGGACAAAGGTCGCAAAATGTTCACAGAAAAGGTCGTAAACAATTCACAGAAAAGGTCAGTTCAAAAAGAGTTCGTAAAATACTTCAAAAAGACGTTCATAAAACGGTTCAAAAAGGAGGATCAAGAAGAGGTCGCCTGGAGGGGAGTCCGGTCCTGCTTCCTCTCCGCTTTGAAGTCCTTGGGTTAGAACAATATCTTTCTGTTGATGACCATACATGAAAGAAAACAGAACACCTTCATTTTGCTCCCCCCCCCCCCCCCCTACACAGTGGAGTTTTAAGAGCCTTACTCTTGGTAGGTTTCAAAGACAGCTTTTGCCTTCTCACCAGACCCTCAATGTAACACAAAGTTTTTGTGATAATTTAGAAACAATTACTCTAACAGGTAGAACCAGTCCGAGTTGGTTTGGTATACTAAGTTAAAAGTTTAGTGATCAGTGTCCCCACCTGCTGTCGCGACTAATCCAACCCCGTTTTAAAGTTAAATGTTAAAGTACCACTGATAGTAACACACACATTTGGTGTGGTGAAATTAACCTCTGCATTTGACCCATCCCCTTGTTCCACTCCAAGGGGGTGAGGAGAGCAGTGAGCAGCAGCGGTGGCCGCGCTCGGGAATCATTTTGGTGATTTAACCCCCCAATTCCAACCATTGATGCTGAGTGCCAAGCAGGGAGGTAAATGGGTCTCATTTTTATAGTCTTTGGTATGACTCGGCCGGGGTTTGAACTCACGACCTACCGCGGACATTCTAACCACAAGGCCACGGAGCAGGCTAATTAAGTAAAAAGGTTGCTTATTGTCTCTTAATTTACTTTTCTAAATAAAGGGGACCACAAAAATTGCATTATTGGCTTTATTTTAACAAAAAATCATAGGGTACATTAAACATATGTTTCTTATTGCAAGTTTGTCCTTAAATAAAATAGTAAACATACAAGACAACTTGTCTTTTAGTAGTAAGTAAACAAACAAAGGCTCCTAATTTAGTCTGCTGACATATGCAGTAACATATTGTGTCATTTATCATTCTATTATTTTGTCAACATTATTAAGGACAAGTGGTTGAAAATGAATTATTAATCTACTTGTTCATTTACTGTTAATATCTGCTTACTTTCTCTTTTAACTTGTTCTATCTACACTTCTGTTAAAATGTAATAATCACTTATTCTTCTGTTGTTTGGATGTTTTACATGAGTTTTGGATGACACCACAAATTTGGGTATCAATCCGATACCAAGTCGTTACAGGATCATACATTGGTCATATTCAAAGTCCTCATGTGTCCAGGGAAGTTAGTTCCTCGTGTTATAAACATGATATACATTTTTTTTTTTTAATGAAAATGATGAGGTGGCGACTTGTCCAGGGTGTACACCGCCTTCCGCCCGATTGTAGCTGAGATAGGCTCCAGCACCCTCCGCGACCCCGAAGGGAATAAGCGGTATAAAATGGAAATGGAAAAAAGATTTTGTGATGCTAAAAAATATCGATGTAATCATAGTAGTATCAACTATACGCTCCTGTACTTGGTATCATTACAGAGGATGTCAGGTGTAGATTCACCAATGGCGTTTGTTTACATTTTGACGCCGGTGAGCTACGGTGTGTAGTGAAGCATGTTTAGCTATTCCTCGTCCTGCAGGGATGATACTTTCATATATTTTAAACTTAATCTAATATCGCAACAAATATTATATCATCAAACATTCCAAACATCAAAATAAGTACTTAAAGATCTGCTTGACTCATGATTTTGAAGCAACTTATCCATCATATTGTACAATGTAAAAAAAAAAATTTCCGTAAAAACTGGGAGCTCAGTTGCCAGAATTTTACCATAAAAACACAAAACAAAACAAAATGTGTAATATTGTTTTTCCATTTACAGTAATACACCGTAAAAACAACGACCGTAGGTTTGACCGTATTCCCATTTATATTTACATTATACATTTTAAAAAACATTGTACATTTTATGGTAAAATTTCGGCAGCTAAACTTTACTCTAAAATCTACATATTTTTCTTACAGTTTACGTAAAAATATATAAGAATAAATCATTGTGTAATGAAGCAATTTAAAATATATATATTGTTCACTGTTACAAGCAGCCATAACTGCCATGTGGCCCCCAATTAAAACAGGTTTGACACCCCTGAGGTAGTCTTAAACGCTCTTAATTTAATTCAAGAAACTTTATTATTGAATCTTCACAGCTATGTTAATATTATATTCATATTTTTAACATATTTTTATAAATGACATATTTAAATGGAAGAAAAAAAATGAGTTAAACTTTACAAAAGCTAAGGGCTCTCACTTTTTTTAAACATCCCCTCCTTAGACCCTCACCTTTTTACTGTGTTTTGTCCAACAGCAAAAATACCAAGTGAGCCACACCAAAGTGCACACACAGTATAGATATTTTTGGACTTGACCAGAGTAACGAACCACAAGTGTGAGCGCAGGCTCGGATCTGAACATTTTTCATAATATGATTAAAGTTAAAACGTTTGACTTTTACTCACTGGGGTCTGACGTAAATCCTGCAGTTTTTAAAATATTCAGCAGGGGGACCTTATAAGCCCTTGAACCTTTTGTATGACCATAACGTTAGTGTGACCAAGGACACTTTCATCATGAAAAAGCCTTAAATGTCGTCTTCCTTCCCATATTCTATTTCAACCAAATTACAAATGCCCCTTTTAAGTACAAATTTAGTCAAATCTTAACTATAAAATTACAACATATCAAGAAACCTTGAGTGAATTGTGTTGTTGCCAATATAGCAATAATGGTATGAACTCGGTGATATTCAGCTTTTTAAAAGAAACTCATGCAGTATTACTTTAAGAAATGAAACTTCTGCATTCATTGCGGAAATAATGATGATTCCAGCTTGATTATTGATCAGAACACCTGCACAAGGCTCCGATGTACCGTGAATCCCTGCGTATTCTCAATTCAGCATTGACAACACCACTAATTCAACTTTTTTTAAATGTTTTGTGTCATATGATCTGTCTTCTTGTTTTGTGTTTGTTATAGTTCTCCTATGTTTAAGTCTAATTCTGCTTCAGCGCACTTTCCTTTGTTTACGTTTGGTTGCCAGGTGCGCTGAACTTACACACCAGTTTCTGTTTAGTGATCAGTGTCCCCACCTGCTGTCGCAACTAATCCAACCCTGTTTTATACCCGTCTCGCCGTTTACTCGGTGCAGGTAGAAATAGAGAGCCCCCCATTGACTCCATTATTGTGAGCTGACTTTTTATTTAGTTATTTATTTACGATTTAGAATGCATTAAAAAAGAAAAAGTATATGTGTACTTCTCCTATATATGGATTGTGAATGATAGACAGCACATTTCTTTCTACATGTCTTATTAATGTTTGCGTATTTCCAGTATGACTCATCTGGTAATGGGGTCAGAGTGCAGAAGTGGGTATTCGGAGCGGAATAGTCAAAATGGCTGACTGAATTTGTGGCATTTTGTGATGTTCAGAAGGTATTTTCACATATTTTGCGGAATTTTAAATACAATTGGATATGGTTTAATGGAGACAATGAAACACAATTAATAATTTAAAGTCAACTTGTTTTTCCACTCTACTCGTACTTTAGTGGGACCCCAAAAATATACTGAGGGACCCCATATTTATGACTTGATGGGGTCCCTGGGAAAATTCCTAGCGCCAACACTTTTTATATAGTTATTTATTTACGACTTAGAATGCATAAAAAAAGAAAAACATATGTGTACCTATTCTGTAGTAATTTATAAATATGTGATAAGATGGAAATATCAGCATAAACATTACCTCGTAGTAATAATACAGCATAAATTACATGTTAATTTGAGGTTTAAATGGCTTTATTTAAATGTGTTTATTTGCGACTAGCCGGGATCTATTTAAACTTAAATGTATACCATACTGTATATTTAATATAAATATATTTTGATAGTAAAGCATTTCACATATTTTTAAAAAGCGGACCTGTATTCCTGCTCTGGAGTTTCATGTCTCTCTCCTTGAGTCCAGTGCAGTATAAACTATAGTTAGCTCTAGGTTATCAATGCTAAAAATACTTAGTCTGCGTTAGCACTTATAATAACAACATCATTAATATTTGGTTAATATTCGAGTCACGAGATGTAAATAAAGTATTGTTTGCGGGTTTTGAATGGTTATTTAGAGAGTTTTGTGGGCAAAATAGAGAGCCCCTATTAACTACATTATTGTGAGCGGAATTTTTGTTTATTTATTTATTTACGACTTCCATAATAAAATAAAAAGATATGTGTACCTATTCTGTAGTAATTTATAAATATGTGATGAGATGGAAATAACAGCATAAACATTACATCGTAGTAATATTACAGCATAAATGACATGTGCAGCATAAACTACAGTTAGCTCTCAGTTATCAATGCTAAAAATACTTAGTCTGCGTTAGCACTTATAATAACAACATTATTAATATTTGGTTAATATTCAGGTCACGAGATGTAAATAAAGTATTGTTTGCAGGTTTTGAATGGTTATTTAGAGAGTTTTGTGGGCAAAATAGAGAGCAGAGCCCCTATTGACTCCATTATTGTGAGTGGACTTTTTATTTTCGTACTTATTTACGACTTAGGATGCATAATAAAAGAAAAATATATGTGTACCTATTCTGTAGTAATTTATAAATATGTGATGAGATGGAAATAACAGCATAAACATTACCTCGTAGTAATATTACGGCATAAATGACATGTGCAGCATAAACTACAGTTAGCTCTCAGTTATCAATGCTAAAAATGCTTGGTCTGCGTTAGCACTTATAATAACAACATTATTAATATTTGGTTAATATTCAGGTCATGAGATGTAAATAAAGTATTGTTTGCGGGTTTTGAATGGTTATTTAGAGGGTTTTGTGGGCAAAATAGAGAGCCCCTATTGACTCCATTATTGTGAGCAGACTTTTTATTTATTTATTTACGTCTTAGGATGCATAATATAAGAAAAATATATATGTACCTATTCTGTAGTAATTTATAAATATGTGATGAGATGGAAATAACAGCATAAACATTACCTCGTAGTAATATTACAGCATAAATGACATGTGCAGCATAAACTACAGTTAGCTCTCAATTATCAATGCTAAAAATACTTGGTCTGCGTTAGCACTTATAATAATAACATTATTAATATTTGGTTAATATTCGGGTCACGAGATGTAAATAAAGTATTGTTTGTGGGTTTTGAATGGTTATTTAGAGAGTTTTGTGGGCAAAATAGAGAGCAGAGCCCCTATTGACTCCATTATTGTGAGCGGACTTTTTATTTTCGTACTTATTTATGACTTAGGATGCATAATAAAAGAAAAATATATGTGTACCTATTCTGTAGTAATTTATAAATATGTGATGAGATGGAAATAACAGCATAAACATTACCTCGTAGTAATATTATGGCATAAATGACATGTGCAGCATAAACTACAGTTAGCTCTCAGTTATCAATGCTAAAAATACTTGGTCTGCGTTAGCACTTATAATAACAACATTATTAATATTTGGTTAATATTCAGGTCATGAGATGTAAATAAAGTATTGTTTGCGGGTTTTGAATGGTTATTTAGAGAGTTTTGTGGGCAAAATAGAGAGCCCCTATTGACTCCATTATTGTGAGCAGACTTTTTATTTATTTATTTACGTCTTAGGATGCATAATATAAGAAAAATATATATGTACCTATTCTGTAGTAATTTATAAATATGTGATGAGATGGAAATAACAGCATAAACATTACCTCGTAGTAATATTACAGCATAAATGACATGTGCAGCATAAACTACAGTTAGCTTTCAGTTATCAATGCTAAAAATACTTAGTCTGCGTTAGCACTTATAATAACAACATTATTAAAATTTGGTTAATATTCAGGTCACGAGATGTAAATAAAGTATTGTTTGCAGGTTTTGAATGGTTATTTAGAGAGTTTTGTGGGCAAAATAGAGAGCAGAGCCCCTATTGACTCCATTATTGTGAGCAGACTTTTTATTTATTTATTTACGTCTTAGGATGCATAATATAAGAAAAATATATATGTACCTATTCTGTAGTAATTTATAAATATGTGATGAGATGGAAATAACAGCATAAACATTACATCGTAGTAATATTACAGCATAAATGACATGTGCAGTATAAACTACAGTTAGCTCTCAATTATCAATGCTAAAAATACTTGGTCTGCGTTAGCACAACATTATTAATATTTGGTTAATATTCGGGTCACGAGATGTAAATAAAGTATTGTTTGTGGGTTTTGAATGGTTATTTAGAGAGTTTTGTGGGCAAAATAGAGAGCAGAGCCCCTATTGACTCCATTATTGTGAGCGGACTTTTTATTTATTTACGTATTAGGATGCATAATAAAAGAAAAATATATGTGTACCTATTCTGTAGTAATTTATAAATATGTGATAACATGGAAATAACAGCATAAACATTACCTCGTAGTAATATTCCAACATAAATTACATGTTGATTTGAGGTTTAAATGGCTAAGCGTTGCAATTCACAGGAAGGGGTTTCTCGATTACTTGTGTTTATTTGCGACTAGCAGGGATCTATTATAAACTTAAATGTATACCATACTGTATATTTAATATAAATATATTTTGATAGTAAAGCATTTCACATATTTTAAAAAAGCGGACCTGTATTCCTTCTCTGGAGTTTTCATGTCTTAAAATGTACTAAAAGTAGTGGCTGGCAATTTGTTACTCTAATAGCTTCATATTTTTCACTCCACTTTGCTTTATGCTTTTAGGGGATTTATTAAAAAAAAAGAAAGAAGAATACTGGGGAAAAAAGTTAACTATACGAAATGCTTTTATTTTGTCATTAGCCCTGTGCCTTCCATTAGCTGGAGAAAAGTGGACGCCACACCTTTCCCGAGGAAGGTGGACATGAGGAAAGCGAGCGGCGTTCTGGAAATCCCTTACTTCCAACAGGAGGATGCTGGCACGTACGAGTGTGTGGCGGAGAATTCCAGGGGAATGAACACAGTGAAAGGAAAGCTCTCGTTCTATGGTAAGTTCTCTGGCGTTCCAATGGTCCGTCAATATTTAACCTCTGCACACCACATCCTGGGAACCAGTGTCCTCTGCAGTGGACATTGTGTTTTCCGTAAACGAGCGATTTATTTCCGTGATTTGTAACTCCGACAAAAGACATGAACCAAAAGGACGCTGCACTGCAAAAACTGAAATCTAAGTAAGATGAAATATCTCAAATAAGGGTGATATTTGCTTCTTTTCTGTCTGATAAGATAATTCTTCTCACTAAGCAGATTTGATGTTAGTGTTTTACTTGTTTTAAGTGTTTTGGTCCTAAATGATCTCAGGAAGATATTACAGCTTGTTGCTGAGATTTGATGACCTATATTGAGTAAAACATGCTTGAAACTAGAATATCAACTGTTGCAAAGCTGTATAAAAAGTATAAAACTACTTTTTTTAAGTAATAATTTCTTACTTCAAGCATGAAAAAAAAAAATCATGATTTTGACACAATTAATTGATTGATTCATTGATTGAAACTTTTATTAGTAGATTGCACAGTACAGTACATATTCAGTACAATTGACCACTAAATGGTAACACCCGAATAAGTTTTTCAACATGTTTAAGTCAGGGTCCACGTAAATCAATTCATGGTAATTGTGTCTCATAATTAAAACAGATGACAGCCAAATGAACTTTGCTGTTTTATTTTCAATGAAACAATAGAAAATACGTACTCATATAGTAGTACAGTTGGCACAGTACAGCAAACTGACAGTTGATATTTAAACATTTGACATTTCAAACAATTTTCAACAGAAATAGTTCATGCACATTCAGATAAATACCTCAAAATTACAATTAAAAAAATGTTGCACTAATTGACTGAAAGAGCACGCACTTGGCGTGATGATGTCATGTTATCGATGGAAAAATGCATTTTTAGACCATATGATTTGCATGAGCGGCTAAGAAACTTGTTGCCTTCCCATTAAGAACAATAAATTAGTTTTTAGTATAAGTTTGCTGGTTTCAAGAAATGTAATGCCGAGCGCATATCATTATGTCAAGATAACGGCACTAGCATTTACTTAATTTAAGAATATTTTTCCAAATATTGAGCAAAAAGGTCTCTTTTTTTTCTACCAAGAAAAGTGCACTTGTTATTAGTGAGTATATACTTATTTTAAGGTATTTTTTGGGTTCATTGAGGTTAGCTAATTTTACTTGTTTTGGAAAGTTTTGACAAGCCACATTTTCTTGTTCTATTGGCAGATAGTTTTACTTAGTTCAAATAAAATACCCCTAATTTTTGTATTTTTTTTTCTTGTTTTTGAACACTGACTTTTTGCAGTGTGGTTCTCAGGATGATATCCCTATCCGTATCTGCAGAAACCGTCGACACTCGGGTGTGTCACGAGTGTGGCTTTCATGAGAAGAGTTTCGTTTTAACCGCCCATCAAAATGATTAAAGACTGTCAGCCATGATGCCTCTAATATTTTAATCCAGATTAAAAGGGTTTATGGGGATGACGCCCAGCCCTTGCGCCCGACCTTGTTGGTGAGCTTTGTATTGGGTTCCACCAGATGGCCACATGGCTGACGTCCTTCCAACTTCACCGGAGATCAGAGCTTTTAAAATGCTCTACACGGAGACCAGTGGCACATATGTCAGGGACCTAATCTGCCCCACGGCATCTGGATTGATAGTGTGGGTGTGGGGGGGTCAGTGGATCCACTCTTGTTGCCGACAGTCCAGTTGACCACTCAGATCTGTAGGCAGTATCGTACCTGTTATCATAGTTTTATTAGTGATGCTCCCAGTGCAGGAAATATATTCTAATATGTATTCTCAGAAAATGGTCTCTTATTCAAACGACCTTCATCATTATATGCTCTCAGACTTACAAAACCCAAAACCGCTGAAGTGGGCACATTGTGTAAATGGTAAATAAAAAGACAATACAATGATTTGCAAATCCTTTTCAACCTATATTCAATTGAATAGACTGCAAAGACAAGATACTTAACGTTCGAACTGTAAAAGTTTGTTAACCAGCTATTGCAAGGAATTTAGGGATTTCACCATCTACGGTCCGTGATATCATCAAAAGGTTCAGAGAATCTGGAGAAATCACTGCACGTAAGCAGCAAGGCTGAAAACCAACATTGAATGCCCGTGACCTTCGATTCCTCAGGCGGTACTGCATCAAAAACCGACATCAGTGTGTAAAGGATATCACCACACGGGCTCAGGAACGCTTCAGAAAACTACTGTCAGTAACTACAGTTTGTCGCTACATCTGTACGTGCAAGTTAAAACTGTACTATGCAAAGCAAAAGACATTTATCAACAACACCCAGAAATGCCGCCGGCTTCGCTGGGCCCGAGCTCATCTAAGATGGACTGATGCTAAGTGGAAAAGTGTTCTGTGGTGTGACGAGTCCAAATTTCAAATAGTTTTTGGAAACTGTGGACATTGTGTCAAAGAGGAAAAGATCCATCCGGATTGTTCTAGGCGCATAGTTCAAAAGCCAGCATCTGTGATGGTATGGGGGTGTATTAGTGCCCAAGACATGGGTAACTTACACATCTGTGAAGGCACCATCAATGCTGAAAGGTACATACAGGTTTAAGAGCATCATATGTTGCCATCCAAGCAACGTTATCATGGACGCCCCTGCTTATTTCAGCAAGACAATGCCAAGCCGCGTGTTACAACAGTGTGGCTTCATAGTAAAAGAGTGCGGGTACTAGACCGGCCTGCCTGTAGTTCGGACCTGTCTCCCATTGAAAATGTGTGCCGCAATATGAAGCCTAAAATACGACAGAGACCCTCGGACTGTTGAACAACTTAAGCTGTATACATCAAGCAAGAATGGGATAGAATTCTACCTGAAAAGCTTCAGAAATTGGTCTTTTACATACAGATAATGTGTCGTGAGACATGCAAATATAAATTAAATACACAGAGGACATAAGTAAAGGAAATTAAGGCATAATGACGCAATATGTACATACAGCTAGCCCAAATAGCATGTTAGCGTCGATTATCTCGCAGTCATGGATTGACCAAATATGCCTGAGTAGCACTCCAGCAAATTATTAAAATCTACAAAGCTCACCTTTGTGCATTCACGCACAGCATAGAACGTTTGGTGGACAAAATGAGACAAAGGAGTGGCATAGAACACATCTTTCTGTGGCAGCGTCGGAGAAAGTTGTACATGTAAACAAACTGTGATGAGTTTAAGGATCGTTGAAATTAGTAGGACAAAACGGTGCTTGCCAAATACTCTCATCAGTGAAGAATGTTTAATACAATAATAAACAGTGGGATTTCTAACAAATAGGAAGGTTTGTGTCATGTTTGTTCGACAGAAAATACTGTATATTAAAACAAAAAATATATGTTTTTCTTCATCTTTTTCAATTTTCACACATCTCTAAAAGAGGTCCAGGGAGCCTCTAGGGCAGGCCTGGGCAATTATTTTGACTCGGGGGCCAAATTTTGAGAAAAAAATGTGTCTGGGGGCCGGTATATCTATTTTTAGGAACACTAATACAAAACCTCACAATAATGTCTAAATGCTAAAAACGTTATGATAGGCCGCCATAAAAAAACGGAATGGAATTTTACATTTTTTTACTGAATGAGACACCCAGAACGTACTTGAAAATAAAGAATGTGGGATTTACAATATTAACTCAAACAAAAACAAACAAAAAAAAACAATATTAACTATGAACAATAAAACACTGAATACTGAAAACATATGAAACTGTACATAGAAAAAATCCCAGCCTTTTTCTGAGATTTTTTTTTTTTAAGTACAAAAACAGGCTAAACTTCTCGCCTACTTTTTACCCTCTTTCGATTTTGTCGTTTTTTTTCCTGGTCGACCAAAACACCTCCATCTCGTTAGTAGTTGCGCCATGACTTTAGAGGCGGAATTTTCAAGAAATGTGTCCGAGACAAAATGAGCTACTATGGGACACTGTCGGGGCAAAGAACGTCGCACCCCCCTCTCGATTGACATATTTTACAATTAAGCGAAACGCAACAAAAATGCAACAAACAGCAGAATATGAACTTTGTATTAGGGCTGTGAATCTTTGGGTGTCCCACGATTCGATTCAAAATCGATTCTTGGGGTCACGATTCGATTCAGAATCTTTTTTTTTTTTTTTAATTCAACAAGATTCTAGATTCAAAAACGTTTTGGTTTTTTTGTAATTTTTTTTTGTAATTTTTTTTTTTTTAATGAAAACAATACACAACAATACCATAATAATGCAATACAATTTCAAAACAAAACCCGACCCAGCAACATTCATAATAGCAATAAACAGAGCAATTGAGGAGACACAAACATGACACGGAACAATCTAAAAGTAGTGAGACAAAAATTAATATTATCAACAACAGTATCAATATTAGTAACAATTTCAACATAGCAGAGACAAAAATTAATATTATCAACAACAGTATCAATATTAGTAACAATTTCAACATAGCAGTGATTAAAAATCCCTCATTGATATCATCATTACAAACATTAATAAAAAAAAAAAAATACAAAAAATGAACAATAGTGTCAGTGACTTACACTTGCATCGCATCTCATAAACTAAATGTCTAATGATAATGTCAATGAGGGATTTTTAATCACTGCTATGTTGAAATTGTAACTAATATTGATACTGTTGTTGATGATATTCATTTTTGTTTCACTACTTTTGGTTTGTTCTGTGTCGTGTTTGTGTCTCCTCTCAATTGCTCTGTTTATTGCAGTTCTGAGTGTTGCTGGGTTGGGTTTGGTTTTGGAATTGGATTGCATTGTTATGGTATTGCTGTGTATTGTTTTGTTGGATTGATTAATTTAAAAAAAAATAATAATAATAAATTTTGAAAAATTACAAAAAATTGATTTTTTTAAAATGAGAATCGATTCGGAATCGCACAACATGAGAATTGCGATTCGAATTCCAATCGATTTTTTCCCACACCCCTACTTTGTATAGTTCAAGACTTAAGAGTCATTAGAAAACATCACTGCACATCATAATGGCAGCTACACTTTCCATCTTAAAGATCTAAAAAAATTATTTGGGAATGTCCGGCGGGCCAGATTGAAAAGCTTAATGGGCCGCGTGTGGCCTCCGGGCCTGAATTTGCCCAGGTCTGCTGTAGGGCGTTGCTAAAGATGCGCGCGGGTTGCTGACCCCCGTTCTATGGCATGGGTTCCTCCTAAATACTGGATGATATGATTTAATTACATTTTTATTGGAAGAATAGCCAAAATGCAATATTGTTTTACCACCTGTGTTCCAATGACGCAGGTTAATGCTCTGGAAACAACTACAAAATAGATTTTCTTCCCACCTTTATTACTGATTTTCTTCCCTTGCATCACGCTGTGTCAGCTGTCAGAGAGGATATATGTGGGCCATTAAGCACTTTGCCATTATTTACAACTTCACTGAAAGTTCCGGGTCTCTCTCCCTTTAAAAAAAACCCCGGAGTACATAGTGATCTGCAGGGGCTGCTCCTATCGAGCTGCCAGTCCTTTTTCATTTTGATGTGTTTTGTCTCCTCTTTCTTCCCTCGCAATACTGTCTGCAGCCAGGTGATAAAATCAGTAATCTTATTTTGAGCCCGCTTTGAATTAAGCTTTTGAAAGATTTGTCAGCAGCGTACGCCAATGAGGGAATCGATAAGGTATCTCGTGTGCATCCAAGTAAGCTGTAAGGGGGCGGAGAGAGTCTGGCTCTGAGACAGAGAGAAATGAACATGGTACTTTGTGGTGGGTCTAGTAGTGGGTCCGGTTCACCCACAATTTATATTAACATTCCTAATTAAATTATCATTAGATAGATCTACAAACCCCATTTCCATATGAGTTGGGAAATTGTGTTAGATGTAAATATAAACGGAATACAATGATTTGCAAATCATTTTCAACCCATATTCAGTTGAATATGCTACAAAGACAACATATTTGATGTTCAAACTGATAAACTTTTTTTTTTTTGCAAATAATCATTAACTTTAGAATTTGATTCCAGCAACACGTGACAAAGAAGTTGGGAAAGGTGGCAATAAATACTGATAAAGTTGAGGAATGCTCATCAAACACTTATTTGGAACATCCCACAGGTGAACGGGCTAATTGGGAACAGGTGGATGCCATGATTGGGTGTAAAAGCAGCGTCCATGAAATGATCAGTCACTCACAAACAAGGATGGGGCGAGGGTCAACACTTTGTGAACAAATGCGTGAGCAAATTGTCGAACAGTTTAAGAACAACATTTCTCAACGAGCTATTGCGAGGAATTTAGGGATTTCACCATCCACGGTCCGTAATATCATCAAAAGGTTCAGAGGATCTGGAGAAATCACTGCACGTAAGCGATGATATTACGGATCTTCGATCCCTGCATCAGAGAGTGACATCAGTGTGTAAAGGATATCACCACATGGGCTCAGAAACACTTCAGAAAACACTGTCAGTAACTACAGTCGGTCGCTACATCTGTAAGTGCAAGGTAAAACTCTACTATAGCAAATCGAAAGCCATTTATCAACAACACCCAGAAACGCTGGCGGCTTCGCTGGGCCCCAGCTCATCTAAGATGGACTGATGCAAAGTGGAAAAGTGTTCTGTGGTCTGACAAGTCCACATTTCTAATTGTTTTTGGAAACTGTGAAACTGTCCTCCAGACCAAAGAGGAAAAGAACCATCCGGATTGTTATAGGCGCATAGTTGAAAAGCCAGCATCTGTGATGGTATGGGGGTGTATTAGTGCCCAAGGCATGGGTAACTTACACATCTGTGAAGGCACCATTAATGCTGAAAGGTACGTACAGGTTTTGCAGCAACACATGTTGCCATCCAAGCAACGTTATCAGGGACGCCCCTGCTTATTTCAGCAAGACAATGCCAATCCACGTGTTACAACATTGGACTTCATAGTAAAAGAGTGCGGGTACTAGACTGGCCTGCCTGTAGTCCAAACCTGTCTCCCATTGAAAATGGGTGGCGCATTATGAATCCTAAAATACCTGTTGAACAACTTAAGCTGTACATCAAGCAAGAATGGGAAAGAATTCCACCTGAAAAGCTATAAAAATCTGTCTCCTCAGTTCCCAAACGTTTACTGAGTGTTGTTAAAAGGAAAGGCCATGTAACACAGTGGTAAAAATACCCCTGTGCCAACTTTTTTTGCAATGTGTTGCTGCCATTAAATTCTAAGTTAATGATTATTTGCAAAAAAAAAAAAATAGTTTCTGAGTTCGATCTTTAAATATCTTGTCTTTGCAGTCTATTCAAGTGAATATAAGTTGGAAAGGATTTGCAAATCAATGTATTCTGTTTTTATTTACGAATTACACAACGTGCCAACGTCACTGGTTTTGGGTTCCGTATGTTAGTTGCTGGGGGTATACACAGGGTATATCCGGTAAGTGTTGTGGTTGCTATCGACGCTAAAATTCTGGAACTAAATTGTATTAATGGAGAAAAACTAGCGTTTGATTTGTTAGTGGCTTAATGTACCTTGGACATCTCTTACTCAATGAGCTTAGCCTTGATGCGATTCAACAAGAAATAATGCATAGCCAAACCTGTGCTAGAGTCCTATGGATGGAACTTAACATATATCCATCTTATCTTCAAGTAGACTGTAAGCAAACATAAGTATTCCAGGCAGGCCCTGCTGGTCTGCAGCTTCATTTCTTCTACTCAGTCTTCTATATCCCTTAACCCCCGCGTACAAGTATACTTGAGCTCATATCCACTGTATGCTTAAGTTCTGTGGGTCTTAAGATATTCTGTTTTTTATATCATTGGGCAACCGGAGGAAGGTCTGAAGGAGATTGTCTGGTCTCAGCAGATGTAGCCGTCCAACCTGAACAGACGGGTGGGGTTTAGTGGAGGGAGGTCCGAATGAGAGATGCGTGTGAACCCGGAGAACAAGATCATCTGACCAGGCTATCATCAGGGCTTCCATGTTTATTGCGAGAATAGCCTTGTCATTGAATCCAGAATTTAAAAACAATTTGTGTGTACTGGTAGGGATGTGCACCTTACAGCAACTCACAACTCAATTCCATTCTGATTCTTTGGGTGATTATTTGAGTCAGAATCGATTCTTGATTGAACGCAGTTTCCAATGTGAACAAATTATCGCAATGTGTTATTTAGGATATTAATTAAAATTAGGCTGTCAAATGATTAAAATGTTCGTGATTATTCGCAGTTTTGTTACTCAGACTCAAAACTAATCGCAATGAATATATTTTTTCTTTATTTATAAATTTACCCTAGACAATAATATATATTAATTTTCGAGTTTTTATTTCCATAACTGAACAATTAGTTTACCGTATTTTTCGGACTTTAAGTCGCAGTTTTTTTCATAGTTTGGCCGGGGGTGCGACTTATACTCAGGAGCGACTTATGTGTGAAATTATTAACACATTGCCGTAAAATATCAAATAATATTATTTAGCTCATTCACGTAAGAGACTAGACGTATAAGATTTCATGGGATTTAGCGATTACGAGTGACAGATTGTTTGGTAAACGTATAGCATGTTCTATATGTTATAGTTATTTGAATAGTCATAGTTTTGATGCCTTCAGTGACAATCTACAATGCAAGTACCGGTAGTCATGAAAATAAAGAAAACACTTTGACATGAGAAGGTGTGTCCGAACTTTTGTACCGTACGTATATATATATATATATATATATATATATATATATATATATATATATATATATATATATATATATATATATATATATATATATATATATATATATATATATATATACACTACCGTTCAAAAGTTTGGGGTCACATTGAAATGTCCTTATTTTTGAAGGAAAAGCACTGTACTTTTCAATGAAGATAACTTTAAACTAGTCTTAACTTTAAAGAAATACACTCTATACATTGCTAATGTGGTAAATGACTATTCTAGCCGCAAATGTCTGGTTTTTGGTGCAATATCTACATAGGTGTATAGAGGCCCATTTCCAGCAACTATCTCTCCAGTGTTCGAATGGTACAATGTGTTTGCTCATTGGCTCAGAAGGCTAATTGATGATTAGAAAACCCTTGTGCAATCATGTTCACACATCTGAAAACAGTTTAGCTCGTTACAGAAGCTACAAAACTGACCTTCCTTTGAGCAGATTGAGTTTCTGGAGCATCACATTTGTGGGGTCAATTAAACGCTCAAAATGGCCAGAAAAAGAGAACTTTCATCCGAAACTCGACAGTCTATTCTTGTTCTTAGAAATGAAGGCTATTCCACAAAATTGTTTGGGTGACCCCAAACTTTTGAACGGTAGTGTATATAGTTATATTTTGATAAAGACGAGGAAAAACAGGCTACAACAGCAACAAACATGGCGGTAGACGCAAAGTTAAATCATGAAATGCAACCTTACCCGAGCAAAAACGACACATATTTATCCAGGAGAGTCTTGATACCATCTTCATTGACCCAGTCACACACAAAAAAGTTGTAGACCGTCATGTTTTATATATATATATATATATATATATATATATATATATATATATATATATATATATATATATATATATATATATATATATATATATATATATATATATATATATATATATATATATATATATATATATATATATATATATATACTTTCTAAAATATACCGGTATTATACTTAATATCGTATATTTCATATATATATATATATATATATATATATATATATACTTTCTAAAATATACCGGTATTATACTTAATACCGGTATATTTCATATATATATATATATATATATTATATGTATGTATTTTTTTATTTTGTATTTTTTAATTTTTTTAAAGTATTAGTATTATTATTATTATTTATTTATTTATTTTTTTTAAATATTCCAAAGTCAACTGTCGGCTTTATTATAAGAAAATGGAAGCATTTGGGAACAACAGCAACTCAGCCACTAAGTTGTAGGCCACGTAAACTGACAGAGAGGGGTCAGCGGATGCTGAAGCGCATAGTGCAAAGAGTCTTTCGGCACAGTCAGTTGCTACAGAACTACAGTTGCTTGACCTTCCAATTAGCCCACGTACAGTATGCAGAGAGCTTCATCTAAGCCATACATCAGCAAGTCCAGTGCAAAGCGTGGGATGCAGTGGTGTAAAGCACGTCGCTACTGGACTCTAGAGCAGTGGAGACGCCTTCTCTGGAGTTTGGTGGAGGAGGAATTATGGTGTGGGGTTGTTTTTCAGGAGTTGGGCTAGGCCCCTTAGTTCCAGTGAAAGCTCCAGAATACCAAAATATGTTGGACAATTCCATGCTCCCAACCTTGTGGGAACAGTTTGGAGCGGGCCCCTTCCTCTTCCAACATGACTGTGCACCAGTGCCCAAAGCAAGGTCCATAAAGACATGGATGACAGAGTCTGGTGTGGGTGAACTTGACTGGCCTGCACAGAGTCCTGACCTGAACCCGATAGAACTCCTTTGGGATGAATTAGAACGGAGACTCGAGAGCCAGGCCTTCTCGACCAACATCAGCTTTTGGAAGAATGGCGGAAAAATCCTATAAACACACCCCGCAACCTTGTGGACAGCCTTCCAGAAGAGTTGAAGCTGTAATAGCGGCGAAAGGTGGACCGACATCATATTGAACCCTATGGGTTAGGAATGCGATGGCACTTCAAGTTCATATGTGAGTCAAGGCAGGTGGCCAAATACCTTTTGGCAATATAGTGTACTTCAGTAGTAAACAATAGGGATGCAACAGTATTCGGACAATCATAAAAATATTGTGATAAATAATCGTGATCTTTTTATTTTTTTTGTCATATCGCCCAGACCCTACTAGAAAGTAGATGCCAATTAGAGCATGTTTTTGACTGTTACTGAAAAGCCTGTAAAAGGTCAGTCCTTGAGAGTGACATTAGGTGAGGTCTGTGAAATGGAAAAGTGCAGTCAGCCATTACTCTTTTCCTGTCACTGGTCCTGTGCGATAGTAGCTTGACCTACACACTATCCACTACGTCCAGAGAGCTCTGTGGAGCTGGCTTTATCTCACCACACCGCTGCACTTTTCCCCGTATTTGTTAACGAGCTTTAAGTAACCCGCCGTGACACCGGAAAACGCAATCCTTCCTCTATGCGAGTATATCATCATTTTACATTTTATGGTACAAGCTGCGCCCGAATCGTGTATGGATCGCAGTTTTTATTGCATCTGTGGTTCCATTACAATTAGAAACTTAACCAAAGACATAAAAAAAAATTTTTTGACAAAGCACAATAAACATGCGATCAAAGTTTTAATGTGAGGACATTGAGGTCGTAAAACCATTACACAATTATTCTTTTATGCATTCATTAATGTTAATCCTCAAAGTAAACATAACAGGAATATGTTATGATAGGTGACCACAGGCCAGGACAGAAATATTGTTACAAAAGTTATTTTAATGAAAAAAAACAACAACTTTGTTTTGTAGAAAGGTGGGTGAAATTAGGGCCGTGCTTTTTAATTGCCTTTTTAATTAAACTATGTTGTCATTATCGGAGAGCCACACTAATTAATTGTATTGTTTATCACCAGTTCAGTCCTGGCTTTTAGACGTATTCGGGCAGAAGACTTAAAAATGAAAGACATAAAATATGGATTGAGAGCATCATTCAAGGACAAATTCTCAATTACAGTAGTAGCGACCTGTTAAACCCGGTTTGATTTAAAATTACTGTTTAAAAAAAAAAAAAGATGATTTTAATGTGCAACAAAATTAATCCAAAAAACAAGATAGCAGCAAGGAATTAAAAGCACTGAGACAAAAATGTTATGATTAACACAATGAACGGAGTGAATACCATCATTCAAGGACAAATTCTCAATTACAGGGTTCAATATGATGTCGGTCCACCTTTCGCAGCTATTACAGCTTCAACTCCTCTGGGAAGGCTGTCCACAAGGTTGCGGAGTGTGTTTATAGGAATGTTCCACCATTCTTCCAAAAGCGCATTGGTGAGGTCACACACTGATGTTGGTCGAGAAGGCCTGGTTCTCGGTCTCCGTTCTAATTCATCCAAGGTGTTCTATCGGGTTCAGGTCAGGACTCCGTGCAGGCCAGTCAAGTTCATCCACACCAGACTCTGTCATCCATGTCTTTACGGACCTTGCTTTGTGTACTGGTGCACAGTCATGTTGGAAGAGGAAGGGGCTCGCTCCAAACTGTTCCCACAAGGTTGGGAGCATGGAATTGTCCAAAATGTTTTGGTATCCTGGAGCATTCAAAGTTCCTTTCACTGTAACTAAGGGGCCAAGCCCAACTCCTGAAAACAACCCCACACCATAATTCCTCCTCCGTCAAATTTCACACTCGGCTCAATGCAGTCCGAAATGTACCGTTCTTCTAACCCAAACTGGTCCAACAGATTGCCAGATGGAAAAGTGTGATTCATCACTCAGAGAAGGCGTCTCCACTGCTCTAGAGTCCAGTGCGACATGCTTTACACCACTGCATCTGATGCTTTGCATTGGACTTGGTGATGTATGGCTTAGATGCAGCTGCTCAGCCATGGAAACCCATTCCATGAAGCTCTCTGCGTACTGTACGTGGGCTAATTGGAAGGTCACATGAAGTTGGAGCTCTGTAGCAACTGACTGTGCAGAAAGTCTGCGAACTCTTTGCACTATGCGCTTCAGCATCTACTGACACCTTTCTGTCAGTTTACGTGGCCTACCACTTTGTGGCTGAGTTGCTGTTGTTCCCAAACTCTTCATTTCCGGGCCAAGTGATTAGGACACATGATTCTGATCATTTGGATGGGTGGCCAAATACAATTGGCAATATAGTGTGTGTGTGTGTGTATATATATATATATATATATATATATATATATATATATATATATATATATATATATATATATATATATGGAGAAGGAGGAGCAGACAACCTGGAGGACAAGCCCATACATGGCATGTACCACCGTCAGATAGAGGAAGTGGCTGATATCAAGAAATCCTACCAGTGGCTGGAAAATGCAGGACTGGCAGACAGCACAGAGGCACTAATCATGGCAGCACAAGAACAGGCCATAAGCACAAGAGCCATAGAGGCCAGGATCGACCAGCGTAGATCAGACCCAAGATGCAGACTGTGCAAAAAAGCCCCTGAGACAGTCCAGCACAGAGTAGCAGGCTGTAAGACGCTAGCTGGATCAGCGTACATGGAGAGGCACAACCAAGTGGCTGGATAGTATACAGGACATCTGCAACCAGTATAGAATAGAAGTACCCAAATCCCAATGGGCCATACCACAGAAGGTGGCTGAGAACAACAGGGCCAAGGGTTCAGCTTCCAGACTGACCAACAGCTCCTGGCTAACCAACCGGACATAGAGGCGGTGGACAAAGAGCAGAAAAGGGTGGTGGTGATAGATGTGGCAATCCCAGCTGACGGCAACATCAGGAAGAAGGAAAACGAGAAACTTGAGAAGTACTAAGGGTTGAAAGAGCGGCTGGAACGATGTGGAAGGTCAAGGCTAGTGTGGTCCCCGTGGTAGTGGGGGCGCTTGGGGCAGTAATTTCAAAACTGGGAAAGTGGCTCCAACAGATCCCAGGAACAACATTTGAAGAACACAGCCCCAGATACTGCGCAGAACCCTCAAACTCCCAGGCCTCTGGTAGAAGACCCGAGCTTGAGGATGACACAGATACCCCCCCACCAGGTGAGAAGGAGATTTTCATATATATATATATATATATTTATATACACGTTAGGTAACGAAAAACAATGAGGTTATTTCATCCCTACAAGCCTGTTCTCTCAGGTTTCCCTGCTCTTCAGGGGATTTTATAAAATCCCCTGATTTCGCTCTAACCTGGTATTGAGCACTGTATAACGGATAAACCGCAGTAACCTTGACTATATATATATAATTAATGTGCAACAAAATTAGTCAAAAAACCAAGGTAGCAGTGCAGGCAAAAGGAAATAAAAGCACTGAGACAACAAATGTTTAATTTAACAAAATGAATAGTAGTAGGCTGAGGCAGACGAATGAAGAACATGTCGAACTAGAGCAGGGGTCCCCAAACTACGGCCCGCGGGCCGGATCCGGCCCCCCCAGCATTTTTTTTTTTTTCATTATTTTTTTTTAAATTGTATCTTTCCTTTTAATCCATTTTATACCGCTTGTTACTCTCGGTGTCTCCTAGCTGCTCAGGCAAATCATATTGTCTAAAAATGCATTTTTCCCATGGATAACATGACAATGTTAAATGTTGATGAACATCAATGTTAATTGATGTTAAATGACAAAACGGATACACTGTAAAAAAAAAATTCTGTAAAAAACTGGTCATCTACTGGAAGCTACGGCTGCCAAACGAAAACCATAAAATTAAAGTAAAACATTGTAAACCAAATAATGATCAAAAACATCATAATTACAGAAATGTTCATGAAACGTTTTACGGGAAAAATATCGTAATATTACATGAATTTGAAAGTCATTTAAGAAAACAGAAAATGCTATGTATAATTAATTTGGTATTTTTCTGTAAAAAAAAAAAAAAGAAATATACATAGTTTGTCATTGCTGGCATATTACTTAAAATAACAGGCGGATTGTTTATTTACAGATAATG